>NC_045426.1:182939812-183246312 GCF_902635505.1 Sarcophilus harrisii | reverse complement strand
GAGACAATTTTTATGCATAAACAGGATATAAACTAAGATATAAGATTAGGTCATTTGATTTCTAATTAAGGGAAATATTAGGAGCCTGGGTTGTGAGGGGCATGAATAAATTTTGAAAATTAGAAGCGAGGAGCTTGACTTTTCTATATGGGGAAAAAGAATGCTAATCAATTCCCATACTTGACAAGCACATGGAATTTACAGAAAAATGAAACTTAGGTCTCAAATATAAGATGAAGTCTAATTTGATTCTCACAATTCTGACAATTTTCTCTATTACTCTTTGATTCATGGAGTAAATAACTTGATCAGCAAGCCAAATTATAGGCTTTTTAATGGGCTCATGTACACAATCAATAAGAAAACATCACTGAAAAAAATATATACCAGCTAATACAGAGATTAAGAACAATATTGATTAAATAGGTTCTATAGGTAAAATAAGAAAGGCTAAAGATTGAACTGCTTAGAGAGTTCATAATAGTCTAATTCTGGGGGGACAGATATACATATCCCCAAATAACCAAAAAAACCTCAGACACAAAACACCAGAAAGTTTCTCTTTATTTTAGTAATGTATTTCCAATGTTCATTTGATCATCATAGTTTGTCTTGAATACCTTATGTTCCATGCAGTTATCTGGTCCCTGGAAATATCTTCTTAGATATTCTGGAATAGAACTAATTCTCATAAGAGCTCTGAAGCAGGTGCTCTGTTTGTCTGGTTCCAAATCACTTATAGAGATTAGTAGGTAATTCTGCTAAAATTTGTCAGTAACAAGACAATGTAATTAAGTATATTCTATTACATTTGGTTTTCTAATAATACATTCATGTGATGAAAAACAGTTCAAATCTTATGGAGATAATCCTATTAACAATAGAATTATCAGAATAACATCAAATCTATCATTCACCTAAGACTTTAGGGAATTCTAGTTTTTACCTACTAATTGTTGTTTATATTTTTAACTAAAACTTGTACCTTATACAAGAATTTTTTTTTAAAATCATGAAGGTCTAACTTGTAAAATGAACTTTTTTGCATTTTAAAATTATTAGATATTTTAAAAGGGAAGGGAAATTTAACTTTATTTAAAGTTATCAATACAACTTTATATGTAAAATCCTGAATCCAATTTATAAAACTTATTAATAAATCATAATAGTTCAAATTTTCAACCTAGGTTCAGTTTAAAGTCAATCACAAACATATACACACATACATGCATATATACATACATATGTACACACATATAAAACTTATCTTGGAGGAAACTAATCCTTTTCCTTTCTCAAAATTTGCTATTCCATTTACTTGGAAAACTTTCACATTACAACTACATCTTTGGATTTTTACTTTGTCTGATCCCCACTTCTTCTTTAAGAGGATATATTCCCTATATTATAATTTGATCACAAATACAGATTAAATTTTTAAATTTTTTATACTTTCATTCTATTTAAATGATTTAGAGATGTTCAACTATTAATCTATTAATTAATAGATTTAGTATTGTACTTATAAAACTTCTACTGCTCACTTGCCATGATTATAGAAATTTGCTTAAAGGGAAAGGAAGAATATATTTATAACAGTATCAGGATTTGTCCTTTCAAGGGTACAAATTGACTTGATATATATACTTTAAAAGAAGAAAAGTTGCTTTAGCTCTTTTTTATTCCAAGCATGATTCATATCTGATGGCCAGTTATGTAGTAAAGATTCACATTATTCATAGAGTATCGAAAGCCAGGCTCAGGATTATACAGGCAGGGGAATATTCTGTTAAGAAAGGAAATAATATAATGGGCAAACTGAGTCAAGAGGATCTTACCTTAGAACAAATTAAGATCATCTCCTTAACTTTTTCCAAGGACAGTTTTTAGAATGCAGCAATGCCATTACTTTTTGTCTAATGGACTATTGGTTTAATAAAATGTCAAACAACCATACATGAATTCATACTCAAAACAATATCAGATTATAGTCTCATGAGAGTTTGCCTCAAATAGCAAAATTTTACTAAACATAACTTGGGTTTTGAATATCGATACTTTTCTCATGTTTCTCTGATATTTACATTTCATATGACCTTATCATTTTAAACTAACTACATTCTGGGGTTTCAGACTTAAAGTGACTATGTGCAAGTTGATTTATATTAATCTATTAAAGTTACATCTTTAAACCACCTTACACATTTTCATAAATTCATAAGGGATAGCCAAATTTTTTCAATTGAAAATTCTCTTTATTACAGTATACTTGCAAATCCCCTCCCATTTCAAAAGGAATGGGAGAACGATCTTGTTTCTTCAGTTCTAGGTTCTCTACTCCAGTATTCTAGATTTTGCAATATATAGTCAGGAGAGCTAATAAGATCTTATGAACCTGCATGAATAAGTACCTATATGAAAGGCATATCTTCATGAAAGTCCAAAGAAACCTCACAGATGAGGATTTCTTAAATGATCCATGTAATCCCCCTAAAAACAGCAACTTATTGCTATTGATTATTTATTATTACTATTATCTAAAAAAAATTAGAGAAAATGTAAAATGACAACTAATCACAGTCAGAAAGCTTCAAGAAACCTTAGTGAGGTATCCTAAATGGTCCAATCTGTTTCTAAAAAAAGGAGAATCCCTTCTATTATCTACAAATGATCACTGAGATGGCGAATCACGAATATTTTCTGTTCACAGGAACTTTTGACTTTCTGTATTTGTCTAGAAGACCTGAAATCTATCATAGTAGAGGAATTATCCAAATGAATAAAATGGATTTCAAAATGAGGACAAATAAATTCTGGTATAGTTTCCAAGATAGGGATAGATCTTTCAGATTAGACATATACAAATATACTAGTTAGAAAGAAGAACAAAGTAGAAAGCTTGTTTAGAACTATTATGGCTTTTGATGCTTGAGACTCCTCTGAGCAAAGAAGCAATTCAAATAACTAGAAAAAAACATAATAGACAAAAATATTTCCTATTTATAAATTGTTTTGTGATCTTTAAAACATACATCACCTAACTTTTCTACTATGGCAACTTGGTAGGCTGGGCAAAACAAATAGGTCCATTCCCATTTTATTTACAAGTTAATTGATGCTCACAAAAAGGCAATACGTTTAGGTAGTTGCACTGCTAGTAACTGTAGGAATCTAAAATAGAGCCCAGAATATAGGCTTTTTCCATCATAACATTGTCTCTTCCATGTGTACAAATAATAATCTTAAATCTCTATTTTCTCATTCTCCACAGCTTTCAAGTAAGTGGATTGAAATGAAACACTTGTCCAAAGAGTTGGTGAAATTTAGTATGAGATGAGCAGTATGGTTCCAGAAAACATTAGATTTAATATCAGGAGATTTGAGATCTTGCCCTTACTGCACCACTGATAGATTTACTGGTGATCTTGGGCAAAGAATTTAGCTTCTCTAGAACATAATTTCTCTTTCTGTTAGTCAGTTTAATCAACTAGCATTTAAATAGTGCCAACTATATGTCAGGTCCTATATTTCTACATATAAAAAAGGAAGCAAACAATATAACAACATAAAAAGTGCCTACTATCATGGACCTCACAGTTTAATTGGAGAGGAAATGCATAAAAAATTATGTACAAGAACATATATATAAGATAGGAGTAGTTTGGGGTAGTGTTAGAGGAAAAACACTAAGATTAAAGGGATATGTTTGAGCTGAGTTTTGAAGGAAGCCATGAAACAGAGATGATGGAGAGAGTTCTGTGCATAGGAAACAGCATGTGAAAATATTAATAGTCTATAAAATGTGAAAAATAGAAATTATAATATCCATCTATGTGGAAGCAGTTGGGTGGCACAGTAGATAGAAAGTTTGACCTAGAATCAAGAACTCATGAATTCAAATATGGCCTCAGATACTTTCTATGTGTGTTACCCTGAACAAGTCACTAAACAGATATCTACTTGCTTCAGTTTCCTCATCTGTAAAATGAGGATAATAATAACACTTATCTTTCTGTGTCATTGTGAAAATCAAATGAGATAATTTTTTTCATAATTATAACTTTTTATTGACAGAACCCATGCCTGGGTAATTTTTTAAAACATTATCCCTTGCACTCACTTCTGTTCTGATTTTTCCCCTCCCTCCCTCCGTCCCCTCCCCCAGATGCCAAGCAGTCCTATACATGTTAAATATGTCACAGTAAATCCTAGATACAATATATGTGTACAGAACCAAACAAAGGCTGCTCCCAGAAACCCCCCAAGAAACTTGATCCCAGAGTACATTACATTTTAGAGAAGAATATTACATCTGTGTGTGTGTGTGTGTATATATATATATATATATATATATATATATATATATGTATGTATGTATGTATATTGCTTAGGCCTATCTCTCTTCTTGGTTCTGAGAAGCCTGCCTTCTCTGGGTTCTGAATCTCCTTGACTGAATCCTGGCTGAGCCTCTGGGAGTTTCTAGTATGCTTGTCCTTTCTGGCCCTGAGAGCTCCTCCTTATATGTTCCACACTAAGTATACACCAGTAATTATATCACTAGGAAACCATTATTTGTTGTAGGATTAAATCAGTGATAAACTAGATTTAACCACTGTCTCCTCAATTCCACTTAGTACCTTGCTTCAAGTTCTGGTCTATAACATCTCCTGATTTTTTTTTTTGTTTGTTTTTAGAACATCTGTGATCATGACCGACCTGACTTCTAAAGGAGGTGAGAACCCCAAAAAAGGAGGTGATCACATCTTCTCTGACTATTCAGAAAGGGATGAAAATGCCATAAAAAGGAGGTGATTACACACTCCCTGACATCTCAGGAAGGGAGGTGGAAACACCAAAGGAAATATGAAATCAAATCAGATTAGCAGGTTTCTGAAGAGGTTCACTCTTAAAACAGGTATACATAAATCCATCAATATAGGAGTTATTACACATAATTACATAAATTACATAAGTGCATGGCAATATAACACAGGCTAGTAGTGATGTAACAAATAACATGAATTAGCATGAGGAATTGTACATGTCCATAAATCCTTGAACTAGTTCAAAAGGAATCTATTAATAGAATGGCAAGAATCCTATAATTCCTGCAAGTTTTGAAATCCTGTAATCGTCTCATCTTGTGTTAGTGAATCCAATGATTCCTGATGGTTTTCAAGTTCTATAACAGTCTTATTATCAGCCATGCTTTATCAGTGTCAAATGTTTCTTAGGTCTTCTCCTTTGTTTTGAGGTTTTCACTGTTTTCTATCTCTCTCTGACGGACAAGGTGAATACAGCTCATTGGCACCCATCTGATTCCTTCTCCATCTGTGGAAATACAAGCAAACCCTTTATCCCAAGCAGTTAACATATCTGGTCCCTTCTATTTACCACTTTATAGGTTTCTCCTTATCACCTGGCAATTACATTGGAGCTGCTTGCATTGGACACTGCCCTTCTGTTGGGTTAAAAAATCCTGTATTCTCTCCAGTTGTAATCCTTTTCACCCATCTGATTTCTTTTCTGCTGATTGATCATGTAATCCCTTTCTGCCATCTGATTGCTTTTTGGCTGATTGATCACATCAGCCTATTGAGCTTCTAAAGACTCTCTGGGTGTAAACTCAGCTGCCAACATGCCCCACCTGTTTTTTTATTGATATCTTGGGGCTGGGCCCTGCCTCTCATTTCCCTGGGTCAATCTACATTCTAAGGCCCAGTGGAAGCCCTTGTGGCATTTTGGACATAGGGTTGGTTTTAGGTCTTCTCTCACCCTGTCTTCTCACTCTACCTCCACACCTACATTGGGGTTTCAGATGTCCTATTTTTCCACACTGAAAACATTGATGATTCTCTCTAGAAGTCCCTTGCCAAGAGGCACCCTGTCTTCCCATGTTCATCATAGTCTGGGTATAATAAGCATTTGTGCCCACTGTGGCACAGCATCTTATGATGTCCTTTAAAGGAGCATCTTTATGTAGTCCCCATATAATTCTTCTGCAAACCCCATTAGCATTTTCCTTACCTGATCATTATTTCTGTAGCTGCATTTTCTCCAGTAGTCCTTGTGACAACTGTCTGCAAACGTCTCACAAAATCCGCAAAAGGTTCATTGATTTGGATCTTGCTCTATTTTTGTGAAGGCTTCCCCTCAATCTTTCCCTAGGAGGGTACCCCAGGCTTTTATAGCATGAGTAGCAATTTGTTCATAAGCTGCTATGGGGTAATTAATCAGTGCTGAATTCTCTGCATACTGACCTTCATCTGCTAGTTGGTCAAAGATGATTTGTACATTAACTCCAACTTGCTTATTATGTTAGCTTGAATCCTATTTCCGAAAGCCACAACAAGTTTTGTCCAAGTTCTAAACATGTCCCTGCTATGGATTTCCAATCTCAAGGGGTTAAGATTTCATAAGCCAAATTATCTAATAACATCTTAACATAAGATGATGTAGCCCCATAAAGAGTGCAACTTTTTTTCAAATCTTTAATTTTTTCCATATCAAAAGTGTATCTTCTCCTTTTTTGACCTGAAGAGTCAAGCTCTTCAATCACAGGGTATGCATTTATAAAATCAGATACATCCTGTCCTTCCTTTTTTGCCTTAACCATTGCTTTTTATAATCTTTCATAGGCTGCTTCATAGGTGGTACTGATTGTGTCACTGCCTCTCCCCCTCCTCCTTCTCTTTCCACCCATGAAGAGTTAATTGAGGGAAGTAGGTCAGGGCATGGGAAATGACCTAATTTCTCCTGCTGTGAAGCACCACACTTAAAATTGTACTTAATTCCATTCTTATCTGATTCTTAATTCTTTTCACCTAGTTTATTTGGATCCTCCCCCTCCTGCTCTTTCCTCTTATAACTTATATACTTTTCTAAAGCCAGTTGTATTAAATTATATGTATTAAGTGTGTCTTTGAAAATTGAATCAGGTCTATTATCATTGTAGAATTCATATAGTTGCTCTCCTACTAATTTCTACTCCTCTAGATCCAATTCTTTTTCTATAGAGAACCAAGGAGATGTGTACTGTACATTTTCTAAAAGTTCAGTGATCTGCTCACAAATTATAATCAAACCTTGGCTTTTCATAAATCTGACAATGCTCTCTACACATTTTCCTTAAATTGGAAATGAAGGCTGTTTTCTAAACATCTGTCCCATTTCAGCCGAAATACTACTTAAGCCCTTTAACAAAGTTTCCTTGTCTATTTATGTATTCACTCCAATTTCTGACTCAAGGAGACTTTTCCACTGAAATCAGGATTGGAGGCTTTTTACACTGAAATCAGGATCGTGTCTGTCCCACATTCAGGTGCCAAAATATAACATTCTTCTCTAAAATATAATGTTCTCTGGGAGCAAATTTCTTGGGGGGGGGCTTCTGGAAGCAGCTCTCATTTCAGTTCAGTAATCAGAAGTGCAGCCAGATATTAAAGTCCAAATCCTTTATTGTTTCCTTCAAAATCTTGTCTCCTTCACTTGGGGCTTGGCTAGTTTTCTGGAGGTCTATGTCTCTCCTTGGTTCTGAGAGCACTGCCTTCTCTGGCTTCTGAATCTCCTTGACTGAATCCTGGCTGAGCCTCCAGGAGCTTCTAGTGTGCTTGTCCTTTCTGGCCCTGAGAGCTCCTCCTTATTTGTTCCACACTGTGTATACAGCAATCATTATATCACTAGGAAACCATTATATGTTGTAGGATTAAATCAATGTTAAACTAGATTTAACCACTGTCTCCTCAATTCCACTTAGTACCTTGTTTCAAGTTCTGGTCCATAAGACACATATATCATAGAAACTCATTTGATGTGGAGGGAAATTAAGTAATATATTTTAAAACAACATATAATTATGCAGTGTTTTTATACTGAAATGGAAATATAACATAATTTAGTGAACTGACAGGTTAAGGCATGTAAAGAAAGAATATTTTCTGTTTCTGATTTGAATTCATGTTTTTGAATTTAATATGTTTCTGTAGACATATAACTAATTCTGTTTGTGGCATTATGACTGCTTCACATTCTCTGGTGGAGAGTTTCGGTGCAGGAGTCATGTATCTATGCAAAACGTTATCACATATCTCAGAAGGCAGTCAAAGCTAACAAGAATAATCTCATCCTCAAGAGTGAAATTATCAATTAATCTGTATAACTTGGGAGGAGTCTTTTCTGTGTAGGTTTCTGTAGGGGCCTCCAAAGCTAAAAAGTGATTCTCCCCTTTGACCTGAGACTGGGAAGAAAGGAGGAGGGAGAATATTTTTCAAGAAAGGGATTGTTAGGACAATCCCAGACACAGAGAGGAGAAAGGAATAGATTAAAGCTAACAATATTTTTATAAGATAACTCAGGATGGAAATTCTTATTGAGAGGGGGAAAATAGCACAGTAAGGAGGATGCAAATGATTTGTTTAAAGACACAGAGATAGACACTGTTTGGTTCACAAATAGAGCCCTGAACTCCTGCTGGGCACACTCAGATTTCACCAGGTGCTTTTTCTTCCTTGATTGGCACTTGTATCTGAATGAAAACTTAGTCCCACTGGGTATCATCCAGCTGCATCAGGCAAAAAGTGATTCATGTTATCAATATGACCTTACTGGTGAGAAGGTGGTTTTACTTGTTTCTGCTCATGAATAAATTACCTTTTTAAAAAATTCATAGGAAGGAAAAAATCATCTAACATTTTCATTGTTATGAAGACATCCTGTTATGGAGGGCCCATTTTGTAACTTCAATAAATGATCCATAACAATTTATCCTTTATTTTCTGCTATCATATAAAAGCAGAAATTGATTGTGAACCAGAGTAGCAATTGGCACTTAAGGAACTGCTGAGGGCTAACTCAAGGTTTCTCTTTCTTCATTTAAGTGAAAAGAGTTTTCATTAAGGAACAATGGGAGTGGAGGTAAGAGGATGGAAAACCTAGGATGCGAATAAAGATAATCAAGTAAGAAATCAGTTTTGTGGTCTCTCTTTCTCAGTTGCCTGGTTTGCCATCCATTTCCTTGATGTTATACACAGGTTTATGCCCTGGGTTTCAATTCTCTCACAGCAAGAGAAGTCTCATATCATGTTGCTGCCCTGCAGAGGAAGACCTCATAAAATGGTTGTTTGTCTATACTAGACAAAGCACAAGGGAAATTTGTCAATGATCAAGAGAATTAGATCAAGGTAGAAAGGCAAATCAGAAAATTTAAGGGAGAAAGAAAATTCCCTCCAGGACCTAATTTAGCTGAATTGTGTGCCTATGTTGATTCAATTAACTCACTGGATAATTTCCAAATCTATGTTGTGTTTTGTAGACACAGTCAAAAGGTAAAAATTCTGGCTAAAGCAAATATCATGGCTTTTATTTGAAAATCTGTTTTCCTCAGAGCAGTTTCTTGTGATTTATCTTGAACTCTTATGTGAGCACACAAAAAAGAGTGTGCTTGACATTGTCTATAAAAATACTCCTGTACAGGCTGTGTTTTTTTAATCCAATACAGAAACCCAAGTCATTTATAGTGATGTCCATGAAAAAATTCCTACCTACATTCACTAAGTGTTGAAAGATATTTTTAAAAAATTTCCTACAGACTTTTTTCTCCAGCTGCCACCACATTAAGTTACTTTCATTTGTCCACATGGTTGCTAATTTTTTTTAAGCAAGCTACATCATTGCACCCAACATATTTCAGCAGTAGGACACAACTCTGTGATACTCCATTGATTAATTTAATTTAAGCATCTATTAAAACTAACCCAGTATTATTGGCAATTTACAGCAGCTTGTTTGACCAATATGCTGTGTTCTAAATAGTCTTTCCCAATTCTTTCCACCCCTAATAGTTTCTTAGTTTACTTACTAACTTGTCTTTTTTTTAGCTACTTAGAAAATAATTAAAAATATATATGTATTTCAATTTATATATATATATATATGAATTTTCAGGTCCTTACCATTTGGAAGGTCTCTTAAAATGATCTATTATTAAATTTCATCTTGGTAAGGAACAGATCAGTTGCTTTGAATAAAAAAATGATGGAGCAAAGACCAAGAACCTGGCTTCACTTAAGGAATAGATTTTGAATCAAATTTTAATTTAGTAGATTAGGAAACTTAGAAGAAAGGGAAAGGATGCGAGCCTAGATAATTTTTCACTTCTTAAAATGAGAATATTATTGTCAACTTAATAGTTAGGGGAAGGGGGAAGAAATGACAGAGAAGAGAAAAGCTAGGAAAACTAATATACATCTTAGAAAAAAAAAACAAATTTTAAGGGGATGAGAATCTCTCAAGAATTAAATTTTTAATCCTCAAAGACAAATAATTTCATATGACAAGAAAGAATGCTTTATCTCTAGAAACTGATTTAAATGAACAAAAAAAAATTAGAAAAGACCGTATAAAGAAGATGGATGGAAGAATGGGTAACAAAAAATAAAGTAATATATTATGGGCTTGTAAGACAAAGTCAAGAATGATAAATTTTAGAATGAATTGAAGTTGGGGAAGAAAGCTAAGAACATCAAAAAGTTTAGTTTAGTTTTTAACTATATTGAGAAAAAGAAGCAGATGACCTCCTGGGCATCCCTTCCAACTCAGAAAATCTATGATTCTGTGCCTTGTCCACTGGTAATGCTCAATTATTTTGTGTTGGTTGATCCATCCTTAGACCTCCAGAAAAGAGTAACAAAAGAGACCAAAGAGAAATATGATAAATGATTGAAAAAGTTCAGTTTAGTGTGTACATGTATAAAATTTGAGTATATCTATATCTATCTTGCCTTGTTCATTAGTTTCTTTCTCTTCTATTTGTATCATACAGACATTATTTAACTATTTAGTCCCATTTATATCTCTTTCCTTGTATGATCATTGAGAGAAATACAGAGAATTAGGAACAAATGAATGGAAATCAACTGACATAAGTAGGATGAGTCTAGAAGGATTTCCAGAGGAGATGACATAAGGATACCATAAGGATACCACTAAGAATATCTTTTTATAATATATTTATGTGCTACAGAGCTCATATAACACATATTCATGTATATGTGTATATTGGTAGCAATAAATGCACTTATATGTATATAGATCTATACAACACGCATTATTATATACATATATACATGTATATGTGAGCCCATATATGTGTGTGCACATATATGTGTATATTTATCTATCTATAAATCTATCTACCATGTTTCAGGCAGTGGCTATAAAACCAGCTCTGCAAATGGAAAATGTCTCTCAAGAATATTTCTTTGTGGATGGAAGCATGATGCAATCATTTGGGAAGCTAGATGTAGCTAATTGAAGCTGGTTTTTTACCTTACTATGGACAGGTCATTAAGTGTTTAATCTAGTTCCTTGCAACCCTGCCAGTGAAGCAATAGACCTTGTGCTGCAGAATAACCTGAAGAACTGCTAATTACTCCAATTAAGAGGTGTGAATATCATTTACACCTCTCTGTTCCCTTCCAGGCAAGAAAGAATGCAGCCAAAAAAGCAGACAGAAAATCCTAAAAAGGACATTTTCAAAGAGGGAAAAATATGGTTGAATTTAATTAATTTATACAATTTTCTAGACTACAAAATAAGTAAGATATGTTTAGTGTCTTTTTAGGAGGGCCAGGGCAGAGGGTTTACAAATATAGTCACTCTCCTGCTGAGAGCACTCACATTGGAATAAATGAAAGAGAACCAGAGGAGAGCTAAATAAAGCTAAAAACAAAATGTAAATACAAACAATATGTGATCTGAATATATGAGCCAAAAGGAAAATTCAAAAATCATCAGTAAATTCAAAAATCATTGTCTTTAATGATGAAAGATTCTGTGTAAAAATTCACAGGAAGTAATTGTTATTAACTTCAAACCAGGTGAAAAGTAAAGATAGATTCAAGGGATTTCAGGCTGGAATGGACCTTAGAAATCATTAATTCTACTACCAATAAAGACATTTTCCTGTGTTTAATGAAGAGGAAACTGAACTCCTAAGAGGTAAAATGCTTGTTAAAGGGCACATAAGTATAACACAGAAGAAACAGGAGTATGAGCCCTGGTTATCCATACCTGTATTTAGTGTTTAGTGCCACCTTTTGACTTGAAAAGCAGCTAACAACTTCAAAAGGAGTAAATATGAAATGTCCCTATTTTTTACAAATAGATTGCATCCCAAGAGTTGAGTTAATTTAAAAAAAATATGTTTTCTGATTGATGCAACAAAAATGTTAATTAAGTTCTTAGGCTAGCCTAAAAAAATGTTAATTCAATATAGGACTGAACTAGAATCAATGGACAAAAACTGAAGAATC
Source organism: Sarcophilus harrisii (assembly GCF_902635505.1). Classification (NCBI taxonomy): domain Eukaryota; kingdom Metazoa; phylum Chordata; class Mammalia; order Dasyuromorphia; family Dasyuridae; genus Sarcophilus; species Sarcophilus harrisii. The sequence goes on along the minus strand of NC_045426.1, from coordinate 183,234,001 downwards.
AGGGTAAGGTTTCATGTCTGAAAAATTTCTTGACAATTGGAGGTATCCAAAAGTTGAAGAAATTTCTTTTTCAGTATAAGCAAATAGATTATAGATTTACATTTGGAAGAGATCTTCTAGATTATCTACTCTTCTCTCATGTGTGTTTGTACATGTATGTGTACTTTCTTTTATGTTCTTATATTGCTACCATCATGATGCAGCCTCTGATTTCTTCATGCCTGAACTATTATAATAAGGTTGGTCTTCCTCCCTCAAGTCCATCTTCCACCTGACTGTCAAATTAATCTTCCCGAAGAACAGATCTGATCATGTCAATAAACTCTATTGGCTCCCTATTGTTCCCAGGATCAAATATAAAATTGTTTGTTCAGCTTTTTAAAGTCCTTCATGAAGTAATTGAATACTATGTATCCAGTCTTCTTGTACCTTTCTCCCCTCTACCTACTTTATGATTCAGTTATAGTGAGTTTGCAGAAAGGAAAAAAAGATTGATATAAGAAATAACTTCCTAAAAATTAGAGCTTTCTTTAAGTGGAATGTATTTTTATATGTGGCACATTTTTCTTTGCTCAAGAGAGTCTAATAAAGACTGAATAACCTTGTATCAAGTATGCTATTAAAGAAATCCTTAACCTTTGTTTTAAATTAAAGAAATCCTTAGCCTTTTGTCTTAGTTCCCTTATCTGTCTGTGGGGATAATAATAGTACCTAACTCACATGCATATTGCTAGAATTGATTTAGATAGTATTTTAAAATTGTTTATCACAGAACCTGGAACATTGTAGCCACTTAATAAATATTTGTCATGTTTCCTTTTTTAAGATATAAATGTGTCTTGGTTGGGTCCTTTCTAATTCTGATATTATGGTGCTGTCATTCACTTTGTTTTCTTATGTTTTTGTTTTTAGCAAAGCAAAGAACCTAATTCTTTGTTGATATAACAATGCCCTAAAAATTTGAAAGTAATATACTGCTTATGTCTTCTTCAGCTAAATACCCCTATTTATTTTGACTATTCCTGAATAGCATGGTATTTCTTCCTTTCTCCATCAATAATTTAACAAACATTTATCAGCCTCCCCCTTTTCTATGTGCATTTCAATTTGTTAATGGTCCTCCTTTAAATATGGTACTCAGAAATGTGCAAAAATAACCCAGAGGTGGAGAATCAGTGTACTGGACTGTCACATTACCTAAAAGTCCAGAAAATTCTAAACTCTGAAAATTCATTCTAAATCTTAACTCAGCCTTGGAAGGAGGTGGAGTTTTAGCAACCAACAGTTGTAGGTCCAAGGGTTTTAGATGGTTTTTCTGGGCTAAAGAAATGCTAGTTCTAATGGTAGAAATGGGACTCTCACTTGGGGGAGGTGGGATAGGAGTGGTTAAAGGGGAGTGGAAATAGGGATGCTAAACTAGATTTCCCAATAAGTTTCCTCAATTATAGGGAAGGAAGTCTGGGTCTTGTATTCAAATAGAAATGGGTCCTTGTAAGGCATATATTGACTTTGTTATTCTTTGTCATTTTATCAATCATGTCTGACTCTTTGTGACCCCATTTGAGATTTTCTTGGCAAAAATACTTGAGTTATTGGCCATTTACTTTTCCAGCCCATTTGATAGATGAAGAAACAGACAAACTAAAGTCAAATTTGAGTTCAGGATTTTCTGACTCCATGCCTGGAGCTCTATTCACTTACCATCTAACTGTCCCAATATATTGACTTAGAAAACCACAAATTAGCATTATCTTTATTGCACTCTATTTTTATTTATTTGTCAAGCATTTCCCAATTCCCAATCTAATTATGACTGCTCAAGAGCCTTCCTCCCACTCATGACAGAGTAATTTTCACTCATTGTTAAGATGCCCTATGCCTAACATGATGCCCAAAACACAATGTTTTAAAATGCTTATTAATTAATTTTTTAAACTTAGATTTTGTGTAAAGAAAGCTTCCTAAAAAAGAGTAATCTATACTTGGAATGTGCCACCTTCACAGTCCATCTGCAATGTACCTCATTTTTGTGATCTCATTCTTGACACTCTCTCTCCCATTTATGTGCCTTTGCATTGATTTTTCCTTTGTCTGTTTCTCCTCATTTCCATCACTCAGAATTATTAATTGTTGTATGTGTGTGTGTGTGTGTGTGTGTGCTCATTTTTTTTCTAAAGACTCTACTCAAGGACCATCTTTAACATGAAACCTTTCTGGATGCCCTTCCCTCAGCATTTCCATTTGTAATATTCTCTAAAATGTAATTTTCTCTATTGAGGTTTCCTGGGAATCAGCACAAGTGCAGCCAGGGGTTAAAATCCATATTTTTTATTGTCTCCTTCAAAGTCCTATCTCTTTCACTAGAGTCTTGGCTAGTTTTCTTAGAGGCCTATCTCTCTCCTTGGTTCCATGGGCTTGAGCTCCTGCCTCCTTCTCTGCCCTCTGACTCCCTCCAAATCCAAAGGTTTGTGTTTCAACCTGTAGCCACCACAAAGGTGAATGATGGAATGTATCTGTCTCAGTCTCTGAGAGCTTCTAATGCACTTGTCCTTTCTGGCCCTGGGAGCTTCTTGCTTATATGCCCCATACTGAGTACAAACCAACCATTATATCACTAGGAAACCATTATTTGTTGTAGGATTAAATCAGTGTTAAACTAGATTTAACCATTGTCTCCTCAATTCCACTTAGTACCTTGTTTCAAGTTCTGGCCCATAACATCTCCTTGTAGGATTAAATCAATCATACCGAACAATACTAAATTAGATAACTATTGTCTCTATCAATTCCACTGACTTAGTATCTTGTAAGAATCCTTTGTTTCAAGAGTTCTGGCCCATAACATTCATTCCTCCAGTTACCTTGAGTTTATGTTGTATGTATTTTGTAAATACCTAAATCTTAAGTATAGTTTCCACATGCTAGATTGTAAGCTCTTTGGAAGGATCAGCTACTTTGATTCTTGCTTTTATAACTGCACTGCCTTTTATACAATGGTTCTTTAAGGAAGATGCTTATTGATTAATTGATTCAAGGGTAGTAACAAGATTTGGTCAGTGGGTACAGCTATTGAGCAAAAGTAGAAAAGAAGAAAAGGTAGAAAATCTGCAATAACAACATTGGGAAGGATGAGCCTTGGTGAGAAAGGAAAGGTAAAGACTGGGGGGTAAATCCCCAGTTGGGGTAGCTATTCATAAGTAAAGACACATAATTCAAATAATTTGAAATTTGTGAACTGCCTATATTCTGTTCTGAAATTGAATTGCTTAGAAACTTTGAGAAAGGTGTATGTATGAGAAGTGGCAGTAAGGAAGTTAGCCTCCTTTTAGGGAGGGAAAACTTGAACCTTTACAACCTTTCTTGTTAAAAGACTTTTTTTTCCTTTTGTATAATCTTAATGAACAAATTGACACTGAAAACACCTTAGGTTGCCAAAAGAATATGCTTCCTACCTTGATTTATTTTTATTTTTTATTATAGATTTTTATATATAAAACATATGCATGGGTAATTGTTCAACATTGATGCTTGCAAAACCTTCTGTTACAACTTTTCCCCTCCTTCCCCTCACCCCATCCCCTAGATGGCAGGTAGTACCATACATATTAACTATGTTAAAGTATATGTTAAATAGAATGTATGTGTACATATTTATATAGTTATCTTGTTGCATAGGTAGTATTGGATTTAGAAAGAAGGTAAAAATAACCTGAGAAGAAAAAAAACAAAAATGCAAGCAAACAGTAACAGAATTCCTACCTTGATTTAACTCAATTGCTGAACTTTTTTTTTCTCTGCCTCCACTGATGAAAAATTCCTCCTTAAGCAGAAAAGGTTTCTATTGGGAAGGTTTGGCTCCTGAAGTTGTATTTGAAGCAACCTTCCAACAGTTTTTCATTTAGACATGATGACAGAGCAGCCTAGAGAAGCTTTGCTAGATTGGGAGTGAAGACTTCTGTTGATGACTAAAGCATTGTTAATGGTGTGTGATTTGACTCAGGCTGATTCAATATGTAGTAAGAAGATAAGGTTTAATATGTGAATTCTTCTGAGAGGTTTCTATTCACTCTGTCTGCCCTCTACTCCATTTACTAAAAATGAGAGCTTTGCAGAGAAAAGGGAACCTAATACTCTTGTGAAGCTGAGAATCAATTTATAAAAGCATTGCTCAATTTAGGATTTGAAGATCTTAATGGCAGCTGGAGCCAATAACATATTTTCTCTGTATATTTAATATACAGTTAGTAGATATTTATTTAGGGATTAGAACTTTATTTCTTCAATGAATATATGATTGAAAGTTATGTTGATGCGGTTATCCATTCTTCCCAGTGCTGCTTATCCATCACTGTTGGAAAGGATCTGGTGAGGAAAGAGATATTATCTGCAGCATTTTGTATCACTTACTTTTGCCATATATTCTACTTGTAAATTGTCATGTTCTTGCTCCCTTGGGTAATAACTTAGATGTAAGAGCCCATATGAATTGTCTTAAAATTATATATATATATATAAGTTTTTTTCTACCTTGGCATCATTGCTGTTCTTCAGTAATCAGACCATCAATGTATTGCCACTTTGGCTTACTTTATTAAATTCATTTAATTCTTTGTCCTGAGTTTTACCTTGTTAATTAGGGCAAAAGCTCAAAGAAAGAATTTTCCTTTTAACAAATTGTTGCTTTAACAGTGTTTCATGGTAAGTGATGAGCTGTAGAAATGTTATGTTAATTTTTGAGAATTTCTGAATATTGACAGAGACAACCAAGACACTAAGATACACACTAAAGTTTTCATTTATGTAGGCATTTTGATATTATCCTCATTATGTTAATCATCCTTATCATTATCATTACTCTCTTAAGAGATAATTTGCATAGTCAATAGTGAAATGACTTCTCCAGAGCTGAAAATTTCTGGGTTCAAATCTTTCTTTTACTGTATACTGCCTGTGATGCCTAAAAAATCTTTTAATTGTTCAATGCCTAAGGCTATTCTGTAATAATGTTAATTTATAAAGAAGATGCTAATATCCATGGACTGAGGAAATTATATCACCAAGTTTTATTCCATTCACAAAATCACAGATCTGGTAAAGAAAATCTAATTTTTAATGATAGCATTTTTTTTCTTCCTGTTTCTTGAAAGATATATATATGGCATCAAGACAGTATCTCCTTTACTCTTTAAAATTGGACATATCTGGTACAGTATACCTTTTCATCACAAAGGAGCTACAGAATACATTCCTCTTGACTTAAAAAAATACATTATTTTTTGAACATTGTTTTCTTTTTAAAATTTTTGTTCCAAATTCTCTCCCTTCCTTCAACCCCTTACATATCCACTGAGAAGGTAAGCTATATAATATCAGTGATACCTGTAAAATAATGCAAAACATATTAATAAATTAGCTATATGATAAAAAAAGAAAAAAATAAAGCAAGAAAATTATATTTCTATATGCATTCAGAGTTCATGAGTTTTGTCTCTGGATGTGTATAGTTAGCATTTTATCATCAATAATCCTTTGGAATTGTCTTGGATCATTGTATTTATAGGAGTCACTGAGTTCATCATCATAACATTGCTATTGCTGTATACAATGTTCTCCTTTTCTGCTCACTTCACTTTGCATCAATTCATACATATCTTATATATATTTTTTGAAACCAACACCTTTTTATTTCTTATGTTACAGTTGTTCTCCATTCCAATAATATGCCATAGCTTGTTTTGCCATTTCTTCATTGATGAATAGTCTCTCAATTTATAATTCTTTGCTACTACAACAGCCACTGCAAATGTTTGTACATAGAGACAATTTTCCTTTCCCTTTGATTTCTTTGGGATATAGACTTAAAAGTATGAATATTTCATTTATTTTTAATAATATAATAAAAACTATATTCGTTTTTTTATCTTCAAAATAAGATGCGAAGATAGTTTTCAACATTTACCCCTGCTTGTGTTCCAAATTTTTCTCTCGCATAGAAAGCATGTAATCCAATAAATATTAACCAGGTACAGTTCTAAGCACATTTCCACATTTGTCATGTTGCCCAAGAAAAATCAGATCAAAAAAAAGAAAAAAAAATGAGCAAGAATAAAAGCAAGCAAACAACAACAAAAAAAGGTGAAAATAATATCTTATGATCCACATTCAGTCACATAGTCCTCTCTCTGGTTGCAGATGGCTCTCTCTATCACAAGGCTTTGGAATTGGCCTGAATCACTTCACTGTTAAAATGAGTCAAATCTATCATAGTGGATCATCACATAATCTTGTTGCTGTGTACAATGTTCTCTTAGCATCACTTCACTTAGCATCAGTTTGTGTAAGTCTCTTCAAGCCTTTTTGAAATTATCCTGCTGATCATTTCTTAAAGAACAATAATATAACATTACATTCATGTACCATAAGTTTTTCAGCCATTACCCATCTGAGAAGCATCCACTCAGCTTCCAGTTTCTTGTCACTATGAAAAGGGCTGCTACAAATATTTTTGCATATGTGAGTACTTTTCCCTTTTTATTAATCTCTTTGGTATACAGACCCAGTAGAGACATTGCTGCAACAAAGAGTACACACAATTTGATAGCCCTTTGGGCATGGTTCTAAATTGCTCTCCAGAATAGTTGAATCAGTTCACAATTCCACCAACAATATATTAACGTCATAATTTCCCCCTATCCACTCTAGCATTTGTCATTATATTTTCCTTTCATTTTAACCAATCTGAAGGGTATGTAATGGTATCTCAGAGTTTTCTACATTTATAGCCATAGCTTTGCAGCACTTTGTATATTGTTTCTAATTTTTTTCTGGAGTGATTAAAGCAATTCAGAACTTCACCAATAATATATTGGTATATGTATTTTCTCTCATGGATTCCAACATTTGTCTTTTCTAAAAGGTTTAAAGTGTTACCTTAGAACTATTTTAATTTACATGTCTGTCATCAATAGTGACAGAGTATTTTTTTTAATGACCATTGGTAGCTTTGACTTTTTTGTTTTCTGAAAACTGCCTACTCATGCCCTTTGATTATTTATCAAATGGAAAATGGCTCTTATTTTTACAAATTTTACTCAATTCCTTATATATTTGCAAAATGAGGCTTTTTTCAGAAAAAGTGGCTTCAGAAAATGTTTGTGGGTAGAGCCAAGATGGTGGAGAAAGCACACACAACTTTCTAAGCTCCTCTCATACCCTCATGACCAGTTATTAAATTAAGCCTCTGAAACTCTTGAGTTGTTGCACTGAGGTCAATTAAAGCTCTTAAGGCTAATTACCAATTGGTAATACTCTATGGACATGTGCTTGGGGAATGGACCTTCCCACTATCCTGTGCTGGCTCAATAATTGGTGTATACAGAGATTTGTAGGAGGGAATAGGGGGTAGACTAAGACTAGCCAGGGTCATTCTCTGGGTGGGAGATGGAGAAGGAAGGTTGCAGAGATTCTTCTTCCATCCAATTCAATCCTACCCCTAAAGACCAAGAATAAAGACTAAAGACTTTTGCTTATCCTGATTTGGGCGGATTATAAGGTATCCATTGTGCTAACGCGTTCATCTCATTTGGTGCCCGAGCGTGGGGCTTGAGGACCCTTATTTCACTGAAGAAGTCTCCATTGACCAGGAAAATAGGGTATTTTAATAGACAAATAGGGAACTTAATTTGCAAAGGGCTAATCTAGTAACCTTTTCTACCTGAAATGGGGCAGATATTAGGAAAAGATTCTCCCCCAGCCCCACACCCACTGCCACCCTGAGGGGGCACTATAAAAAGCATACTTAAGTTGATCAAGGGACAAGGCTTAATTGTAACTTGGTTGCAGATGGCTTGACTCTTGGATACATTAGAACACATGTCCCCTTGGTTCTTAAAGGAAGAGGAGATAGGGCTAGATAATTGGAAGCTAGTGGGACAACTATGCAAATACTACAATGAGGTTCTCATTCAATTTCCAAGGAAACATTTTATACATACAACATAATACAATTGGCCTTAAAGAATCCTCCAAGTTATAGAAAAAAGAAAAATTCTAAGAACAGTCAGATGAGGAAGTATGAGGAAAATGAGGAGGACAAAGGAGGGATTAAAAGCAATATCTCCAGAGGGCTTGGGGAGTTCAGTGAGGTTGAAGGGCATGGTGAAGGGCGTGGTGAAAGGTGTGGTGATTCTCACTCTCACAAAACAGCTTCAAACCCACCTAAACTAGAACTGGTTCTTAACACACCCCCATCAACTTTACCTTCTGGGATGGAGGGGGGAGGACTAGTGGGAGGAGCAGTGATACCACAAGCACCTCCCCCCCAGAAATCATCCCCTTCTATGACTAGATTGGAAAAGGCAGTACTTAAAGCCACAGAAGAAGGGCAGAATTTAGGTGATTTGCAACTGGAAATGTATCCTGTGATTCAACAGTTTAACTCAGTGGTTCTCAAACCTTTGTTCTCAGTATTTTCATGTTGTTAAAAAAAACTATCGAGGATTTGTTCAAAGAGTTTTGTTCACATGGGTTATATTTATAGCTATTTATTATATTAGAAATAAAAAATAATTTTGAATTTGTAGGCCCTCTGAAAGGTTTTCAGAGACACCAACAATTCTTTGGACTACACTTTGAGGACTACTGGCTTAACGCTTCAGGTCAAGAAAGTAGAAGATATGCTCCTTTTGATATAGAAATCCTCAAAGACTTGAAAAAAGGCTTGCACTCTTTATGGGGCTACATCAGCTTATGTTAAGATGTTATTACATAATTTGGTTTATGAAGTCTTAACCCCTAGGGACTGGAAATTTATAGCAAGGACATGCTTAGAACCTGGACAAAACTTGTTGTGGCTTTCTGAATATAGTGAGCTCTGTAAGATACAAGCCCAACAAAATAGTCATAGTGGAGTTAATTCTCCAATCACCTGTGACCAACTAACAGGTGTAGGTTCTTATACAGGTGCTTCAGTACACATTAATTACCCCTTAGCAACATATGAGCAAATTGCTGCTGCTGCTGCTGCTGCTATCAAAGCATGGGCCTCTCTTCCTAATAAAAACAAGAAGGGTGAAGCCTTCACAAAAATAACACAAGGGCCAAATGAATCCTTTGCAGATTTTGTGGGACATTTGCAGACAGCTGTCATATGTACTAATGGTGAAAATGCAGTAACAGACATTATGATAAGGCAACTTGCTAAAGAAAATGCTAATGAGGCTTGTAGAAGAATTATACTAGGACTACACAAGGATGCTCCTTTAGATGAGAACATAAGATGCTATGCCACAATGGGCACAAATGACTTTTATACACAGGCTATGATGCAGAATTCCCAAGATCCCAACATGAGAAGACAGGATCCCTTCTGGCAAGGGACTTCCAGAGAGACTCATCAATGGTTTCAATGTGGTAAAGTAGGGCATCTGAAAGCTCAATGTTGGCATAGAGACTGAGTGGGAAAACAGAGGCTTCCATTGGGCATCAGAATGTAGACTGATTCAGGGAAATGGGATGAGGGGCCCAGCCCCAGGGCCCAAGACAAAAAAGACTTGGTCATGATGGCAGCCGATGCTACACCCAGAGAGTGCCTAGAAGTCCAGTACCCAGACATGACCAGTCAGCCAGGAAGCCATATGATGGAAGAAGGGGATTACACAATCAACCAACCAGAAAGCAACCTGATGGGAGAAAGGGATTACAATTGGGGAGAAAAGAGTTGTATACATCTGGGACAACTGAGATACCCCCTGGAGAAAAATATGTTCCACTCCAGCCTATAGATCCCTTGCCTCTAGGCACAGTAGGCTTGACCATTTCACCTCCTTTTTGTATGTACAAAACAGTGTTCATCCATACACTGATATGGGAAACTGGGGAATGTATAGATAATATACCAGTCACTAATATAGGTAGAGAATGTGTGACTTATCACCCAGGAGAAGTAGTAGCATCAGGTTTACTAATACAGACTCCTAATAAGCAATCTGGTAATAGTTCACCCAGATTCTGACTCTAAGCAATAGAATCCAAGAATATACTGGACAGCAGCTATGACAGCTGACTGATCTATGCTCATTATCTATATAAATGACATACCATTACCAGGACTTGTAGACACAGGTGCAGATTGTAAAGTCATTAGTTGGCATGTATAGAGCCAACTGTCCCAGTCACTAGCCAAAGATTAAGGCAGACACCTACATGTCTGGCGTAGGAGGATCAATAGCAGCTGAAGTTAGTGTTATCCCTATGAGATGGAGATGGGCATTTGAAGGCAAAACAGGAGTTTATACTCCTTTTATAGTTGAAAAAAATCCCCATAAATCTGTGGGGAAGAGACATTTTACAACAATTAGGATTACAAATGAGTACCTTGGTTTTTTAGGCAGGGCTGCTGTTGAAGACCTGCCAACACTTTCACCTGTTCCTATCCAATGGAAACCTGATATACCATTGTGGATAGAACAATGGCCCTTAAGTAACAATAAAATTCAGATCTTATTAGATATAGTACAGGAGAAACTTGACCAAGGACACTTAAAACCTTCTCTAAGTCCTTGGAATTCCCCAGCATTTGTTGTAAGAAAGAAATCTGGAAAATGGAGGATGTTAACAGATTTAAGAAAGGTGAATGAACAGATGAAAACTATGGGAACTCTTCAGCCTGGGCTTCCATCTTGTACTCAATTGCCTAGAGAATGGCCTCTTTGGGTTACAGACATTAAGGATTGTTTCTATCCTGTCTCTCTAGATAAGGAGGATATGAAAAGATTTGCCTTTTCAGTACCCAGCGTTAACTTAGCTGAGCCTTATAAAAGATATGAATGGACAGTTTTGCCACAGGGAATGAAAAACAACCCTACTTTGTGCCAAATGTATGTTGCTGCTGCTCTTACTCCAGTAAGAAAATCATTTCCAAAAGTTATGCTATTATATTACATGGATGACATATTGGGATGTGTACCTGAGGAACAAATGTTAGGAGCATGTCTACAAAAGATCATGGGAACACTAAGGTACTTACAAATTGCACATAGCTCCAGAAAAAAATTCAAAGACATGCTCCTTTTCAATATTTAGGATATGAAGTCTATCCTAAGGTACTTACAGTACAAAAACTTTCCTTAAGAACAGAGAAGCTAAACACCTTAGGCTTCAATTACCTATCAATTACAACCATTATATGCCACTTTAAGGGGAGACAGTGCTTTAAACTCACCATGCCAGCTTACAAAAGAAGCTCAAGAGGCTTTGAGAGAAGTTGAACTGTCTTTATCCAATGAAAGAGTCACTCAAAAACCCTTGGAAATATCAGTTTTTGCTAAACAAGAGGCACCCACAGCAGTCCTTCATCAAAGAGACAGTGTGGTAGACTGGGTGAACTTCCCAGCACAACCAGAACAATGCCTTACTCCTTACCCAGTGCTTGTGGCTAGAATTTTATTAAAGGCCATTAAGCGAGCAGTACAATTATCTGGGATAAGTCCTGACAAGATATACACCTTTTATACTAATGCATAAATTAATGTATGCTATGAAACCATCCCAGAGTGGCAAATTTTATTAGCCATGGCTCCAAATTTTACACACAGGTCTCCATTAAAGATAACCAGACTATTACATAATTGGTGATGGATTCTTGAAGAAAAGGTTTGTAAAGTTCCTCTTAAAGGACGAACTATCTTTACAGATGCATCCAAACATAATATTTGTGCTGTATACTCTTGTGACTTAATTATAAAATGAGTAGTCAGAACTCCTTTTCAGTCCACTCAACAGAATTAATTGTATGCAATCATTGTAGCTCTTAATTATTATCCAGAAGATATAAATATTTTATTTATTTCAAGAAGCCCAAGAATCTCATTTTAAATATCATCAGACTGCTTGAACTTTAGGTTTACAATTTGGAATAACAAGAGAGGAAGTTAGGAGCATAGTAAAAACCTGTACAGCTTGCCTTCCTTTCCATGCTCCTACCCTGCCTCCAGGGAAGAACCCTCATGGTTTGAGACCCAATTAAATTTGGCAGATGGATGTGACCCATTATAAATCTTTTGGTCGTCTGTCTTTTATCCATGTTGTGGTAGACACTTTTTCAGGATTCACTTTTACAATACCAGCAGCAAAAGAGACAGCCCGAGTGGTCACTGAATTCCTTATACAAGCATTTGCAATTATAGGTGTGCCACAAGCAATAAAAACAGATAATGGACCTGCATATACTTCTAAACATTTTGTATTCTTTTGTGCCCAGTATAAGATTTTACAAACCACTGACATACCCTTTAATCCTCAAGGACAGGCAATAGTAGAGAGGAGAAAGAGAGACATGAAGACGCTCCTCCAAAAACAAAAGAAAGGGGGAGCCACAGGTAATCCTAGAGAACTTCGATATTTAGCTCTTTATACTATTAACTTCTTAATTTTTGACAAAGATGCACTGGCTCCAGCAGACAGGTCTTATATCACTGAAGGGCAGTGTCCCGTGCAAGCAGCTCCACTATCTTTAGATAATCACTAGATGATGTGGAGAGATCCAGAAAGTGATGAATGGAAGGAACCAGATACGTTAACTGCTTGGGGAAGAGGGTTTGCTTGTTTCTCCACAGATGGAGAAGGAACCAGATGGGCACCAATGAGCTGTATTCACCTTGTCCATTGGAGAGAGATGGAGCTGACCCTTGAAACGAAGGAGAAAACCCAAGAAACATCAGGTGGTTCTATTGCTGACTGTGCCCACCACTGAATGGATTCAGTGAAGAGGCAAAGGAAAACTATTATATATGAGGGAATTTAGAGAGGGGAAGGAACACTGTGTGAATCTTAATCTCATCAGAGTTGACTCAGAGAAAATAATTGACATATTTGTTTTACAGAGAATTTTCTCTGACCACATTAAAAAGGGGGAGAGGAAAAGGGAAAAGGAAAAGAGTAAATAAGGGAAGGGTACAAGAAAGGGGAAGAGTTTCAAAGCAGGGAGGGAGGGATCCTAAAGAGGGTGAATAGCATGACACAAGTGGGGCCCATAGGTTTAATACTGGGAAAGAGGGTTGGGGGGGGCAATCAAAACAAAAGCATTATATGGGGATAATAAAATGGTAATTTTAACCATAAATATGAATGGGATGAACTCTCCCATAAAGTGGAGATGGATAGCAGACTGGATCAAAAGTCTGAACTCTACAATATGTTGTTTACAGGAAACATATTTAAAGCAGGGTGATGCATACAGAGTAAAGGTAAAAGGCTGGAGCAGAATCTATTATGCTTCAGATGAAGTCAAAAAAGCAGGGGCAACCATTCTTATCTCAGATCAAGCAAAAGCAAAATTTGATCTAATTGAAAAGAGATAAGAAAGGAAACTATATCTTGCTAAAGGGAAGCATAGAAAATGAAGCAATAAATTGTACAATATTTCAGAGTCTGATTCTTTTTGTACAGAAAAATAACAGTTTGGTCATGTATACTTGTTGTGTATCTAATTTAAATTTTAATATATTTAACATCTATTGGTCATCCTGCCATCTGGGGGAGGGGGTGGAGGGTAAGATTGGAACAAGAGGTTTGGCAATTGTTAATGCTGTAATGTTACCCATATATATATATATATATATATATATATATATATATATATATATAAAACTGGTAAATAAAAGGCTATTAAATAAAAAAAAGAAAATGAAGCAATATCAATATGAAACATATATGAACCAAGTGGTATAGCATCTAACTTCCTAAAAGAGAAGTTGAGAGTTGGAAGAAGAAATAGACAGCAAAACTGTAATAGTGGAAGATCTCAGTCTTGCACTCTCAAAATTAGATAAATCAAACCACAAAACAAATAAGAAAGAAATTAAAGAGGTAAATAGAATATTAGAAAAAATTAGGTATGATAGATCTTTGGAGAAAACTGAATGGTGACAAAAAGGAGTATACTTTCTTCTCAGCAGTTTATGTAACCTATTCAAAAACTGACCATATATCAGGACATAAAGACCTCAAAATTAAATGCAGGAAGGCAGAAATAGTAAATACTTTCTTTTCAGAACATCCATGATGCAATAAAAACTATGGTCAATAAAAAGTTAGGGGTAAATAGACCAAAAAGTAATTGGAAACTAAATAATCTCATCTTAAAGAATGATTGGGTGAACCAGCAAATCATAGACACAATCAATAATATCACTCAAGATAATGACAATGATAAGACATCATACCAAAATGTGTGGGATGCAGCCAAAGCGATAATAAGAGGAAATTTTATATCCTTAGAGGATTATTGAATAAAATAAAGAGAAGAACAATGAATTGGTCTTGCAACTTAAAAAGCTAGAAAAAGACCAAATTAAAAACCCCAAATCAAGCACTAAACTTGAAATTCTAAAGTTAAAAGGAGAAATTATTAATATTGAAAATAAAAAAAACTATTGAACTAATAAATAAAACTAAGAGTTGGTTTTATGAAAAAAACCAATAAAATAGATATACCTTTGGTAAATGTGATTAGAAAAAAGAGGAAAATCAAATTATTAGTCTTAAAAATGAAAAGGGAGAACTTTCCACCAATGAAGAGGAAATTAGAGAAATAATAATTTACTTTGCCCAACTTTATGCCAATAAATTTGATAACCTAAGTGAAATGGATGATTACCTCCAAAAATATAGGCTTCCCAGATTAACAGAGGAGGAAGTAAATTGTTTAAATAGTCCCATTTCAGAAAAAGAAATAAAACAAGCAATTAATCAACTCCCTAAGAACAAATCCCCAGGACCAGATGGAGTTACATGTGAATTCTACCAAACATTTAAAGAACAATTAACCCCAATGCTATGTAAACTATTTGAAAAAAATAGGGAATGAAGAAGTCCTACCAAATTCCTTTTATGACACAGACATGGTAATATTACTTAAATCAGGTAGGTTGAAAACAGAGAAGGAAAATTACAGACCAATGTCCCTAATGAATATTGATGCTAAAATTGTAAATAAGATAATAGCACAAATGCTACAGAAAATCAACCCCAGAATAATACATCATGACCAGGTAGGATTTATACCAGGAATGCAGGGCTGGTTCAATATGAGGAAAACTATTAGTATAATTGACCATATTAAGAACCAAATTAACAAAAACCATATGATCATCTTATGAGATGCAGAAAAAGCATTTGATAAAATCCAACATCCATTCCTATTAAAAACACTTAAGAGTATAGGAATAAATGGACTTTTCCTTAAAATAATCAGTAGCATCTATTTAAAACCATCAGTAAGCATCATATGTAATGGGGATAAACTATAACCATTCCCAATAAGATCAGGAGTTGTAATGGGCTGAGGTTTGAGTTGATGCACTGAGGGCCCAAGTACGTGAGGCTAAATAGTAATTGGGCTATATTCTATTAATATATATGATTGGATAAAGAATGGTCCCTGCCCACTCTCCATGCAAGTCCTGATGTGGTGTATAGGAAATGGCGATTTGGGTGGGTGGAGACAGAGAGAGAGAGGAAGAGAAGCTGGGGGGGATTGTGCCTGGGTTCGAGACTCCTAGCTGCTGGTCATGTGGCTGCTGGTCTAGCTAGCTTCTTGACTCAGCTGCACACATTACTATTGCCGATTCTCTTCCACCTCCAATCCTTCTTCACTGAGAATAAATACTGACGATTTCCCCCTAACTTGAATTCCTGACTCCTGCTGATTTAAAAATACATGGTCTTCACAAGGAGTGAAACAAGGTTGCCCACTATCAGCATTACTATTCAATATTGTATTATAAATGTTAGCTTTGGCAATAAGAGTTCAGAAAGAGATTAAAGGAATTAGAGTAGATAATGAGGAAGCCAAATTATCACTCTTTGCTGATGATATGATGGTATACTTAGAGAACCCCAAAGATTCTACTAAAAAGCTATTAGAAATAATCCAAACCTTTAGCAAAGTTGCAGTATACAAAATAAACCCACATGTCATCAGCATTTTTATATTTCACTAACAAAATCCAACATAGTTACAAAGAAAAATTCCACTTAAAGTAACTACCAATAAAATAAAATATTTAGGAATCTCTCTGCCAAGGGAAAATCAGAAACTACATGAGCAAAACTACAAAACACTTTCCACACAAATTAAGTCTGACCTAACCAATTGGAAAAATATTAAATGCTCTTGGATAGGCCAAGCAAATATAATAAAGATGACAATACTACCTAAACTAATCTATTTATTTTGCACTATATCTATCAGACTCCCAAAAAACTATTTTAATGACCTAGAAAAAATAACAACAAAATGCATATGCAAAAACAAAAGGTCAAGAATTTCAAGGGAATTAATGAAAAAAAAAATCAAATGAAGGTGGCCTAGCTGTACCAGATCAAAAATTATATTATAAAGCAGCAGTTTCCAAAACCAATTGGTAAATCGCTAAGAAATAGACTAGTTGATCAGTGGAATAGGTTAGATTCAAAGGACAAAACAGTCAATAACTTTAATGATGTCGTGGTTCACAAACCCAAAGACCCCAACTTTTAGGATAAGAATTCACTGTTTGACAAAAATTGCTGGGAAAATTGGAAACTAGTATGGCAGAAACAAGCCATTGACTCACACTTAACCCTGTACACCATGATAAGGTCAAAATGGGTTCATGACCTAGGCATAAAGAATGAGATTATAAAATAATTAGAGGAACATAGGATAATTTACCTCTCAGACTTGTGGAAGAGGAAGCAATTTATGACCAAAAAAACTAGAGATCATTATTGATCACAAAATAGAAAATTTTGATTATATCAAATTGAAAAGGTTTTGTACAAACAAAATTAATGCAGACAAGATTAGAAGGGAAGCAATAAACTTGAAAAACATTTTTTACAGTCAAAGGTTCTGATAAAGGTCTCATTTCCAAAATATTTATAGAATTGACTCTAATTTATAAGAAATCAAGCCATTCTCCAATTGATAAATGGTCAAAAGATATGAACAGACAATTCTCAAACAAAGAAATTGAAACTATTTCTAGCCATATGAAAAGATGCTCCAAGTCATTATTAATCAGAGAAATGCAAATTAAGACAACTTTGAGATACCACTACACATCTGTCAGATTAGCTAGAATGACAGGGAAAGATAATGTGTAATTTTGGAGGGGATGTGGGAAAACAATTTGGAACTATGTTCAAAAAGTTTTCAAACTGTGCATACCCTTTGATCCATCAGTTTTACTACTGGGCTTATATACCAAAGAGATTTAAAAGAAGGGAAAGGGACCTGTATATGCAAGAATGTATGTGGTAGCCCTCTTTGTAGTGTCCAGAAATGGAAATTGAGTGTATGCCCATCAATTGGAGAATGGCTGAATAAATTGTGGTATATGAATCTTATGGAGTATTATTATTGTTCTGTAAGAAAAGACCAACAGGATGATTTCAGAAAGGCCTGGAGAAACTTACATGAACTGATGCTGAGTGAAATCAGCAGCGCCAAGAGATCATTATATACTTCAATAACAATACTATATGATGGACGTGCCCATCTTCAACAATGAGATGAACCAAATCAGTTCCAATAGAGCAGTAATGAATTGAACCAGCTATACCCAGCAAAAGAATTCTGGGAAATGACTGAATCACTACATAGAATTCCCAATCCCTCTATTTTTGTCTGCCTGCATTTTTCATTTCCTTCACAGGCTAATTGTACGCTATTTCAAAGTCCGATTCTTTTTGTACAGCAAAATAAATGTTTGGACATATATACTAATATTGTATTTAATTTATACTTTAACATATTTAATATGTATTGGTCAGCCTGCCATCTGGGGGAGGAGGTGGGGGGAATGAGGGGAAAAATTGGAACAAAAGGTTTGGCAATTGTCAATGCTGTAAAATTACCCATGCATATTACTTGTAAATAAAAAGGTATAATAATAAAAAAGAGAAAATATTTATATTTATTCATTATCTATAGTATTTTTTATCTCTTTTAATTGTATTTTTACTTTTCTTTGTCTGAGGTCATGATTGCTGCTCCTGCCTTTTTTTTTTTTTTTTTTTTAAATTTCTACTGGAGCATAGCAGATTCTGTACCAGTCCTTCATTTGAACTCTGTGTCAATTTGCTTTGGGTGTGTCCCTTTAAGCACCACATTGTTGGATTCTAGTTTCTATTCCATTCTTCTATCTGCTTCTATTTTATGGGTAAATTCATCTCATTCTTATTAATAGTTATGATTGTTAGCTCTGTATTTCCTATCCCCCCAATTTTCTTCAGTTTATTCTTCTCTTTCTCTTTTTATCCTTTTTCTCTTCAAGAGCCTATTTTGTTTCTGACCACTGATTCTTTAAATTTGCCCTTTTTTATTATCTCCTCCCAAATCTCCTATATATCTCTTATGACCTTCCTCTCCTTTTCCCCTACTGAGTAAGATAGATTTCTATAATGAGTTGTATTTTCATATTTTCTCTATTTGAACTAATTCAGATAATAGTGAGTTTCAAGCATTCTTTATCACTACCACCACCATTTCCCCTTCCACTATGAAAAATTCTTCTCTACATATGTTTTTATGTGAGAAAATATTCTCCAATCTACCTCTCAATGAAACTCTCTTTCTCCCTTCTCCATTTTTTAAGTTTATCCTAACATAATTGAGTCATACTCAGGCCTTCTGTTTTATGCATATTTATCCTAACTGCCCTAATAATGATAAAGTTCTTATGAATTACACACAATATCTTCCCACATATGAATATAAACAGATAAACTTTGTTAGGTCCCCAAATTTACTTTTTGATGTTTCCTTTTTCTCTTTTTTTAAATGACTCAATTATTCTTGAGTTATGTCTCCTTGATCTGTTTTCCAGGTCAGTTGTTTTTCCAATAAGATAGTTTACATGTTCTCATATTTTTTTTCTTTTTGCCTTTAAAAATTGTTTCTTGAAGTATCATGGAGAAATTAGTTTCCACTTGATCAGTTTTAATTTTTAAGGCCTTGTTTTCTTCAGTGATTTTTACCTCTTCTTCAATTTGGCCTATTCTGCTTTTTAAGGAGTTTTTTACTGCAGTGATTTTTGGATCTCTTTTATCCTTAGATCAATTGTAGTGTTTTTAAAGGGTTTATTTTCCTCACTATTTGTGTCTCTTTAATAAAGCTGTTTAATTATCTTTTCATAATTTTTTTCATCACTTTCCTTTCTTTTCCTAAAATTTCCTTAACTTTTCTCAAAATTAACTTTTCCAGGATTTAATTTTTCTTTTAATAATATTTTATTTTTCCAATTACATATAAAATAATTTTCATCATGCATTTTTATAAGATTTTGAGTTTCATATTTTGTTCTCTTCCTTCTTTTCCTTTTCCCTCTCCAAGACATCAAGCAATCTTATATAGGTTATATTTGTAGAAACATTTTAAACATATGTCCATGTTAGTCATGTTTTGATAGAAAAATCACAATAAAAGAAAAAAACATGTAAAACAAAAAGCAAAGAACAAACAATGATGCTTATACTTTGATCTGCATTCAGTCTTCATGGTTTTCTCTGTGATGCAGATGTCATTTCACATCCCAAGTCTATTGAAATTGTCTTGGATCACTGCATTGCTGAGAAGAGCCAAGTCTGTTATAGTTGATCATCACATAATTTTGCTGTTATTGTGTATATTCTCTTCATTCTGCTCACTTCACTCAGCATCAGTTCATGGTAGTCATTCTATACTTTTCTGAAATCAGTCTGCTCATCATTTCTTATAGAACAATAATATTCCTTTATATTCATATACATAACTTCTTCAGTCATGCCTCAATTAATGGGCATCCACTCAGTTTTCAAATTCTTGCCACCACAAAAAGAGCAACTAAAAACATTTTCTCATGTGGGTTTTTTCCCCCTCTTTTATGATATCATTGGGATAAAGACCCAGTAGTGAGACTGCTGGATCAAAGGGTATGCACAGTTTTATAGCCTTAGTTCCAGTTGCTCTCTAGAATAGTTGGACCAGTTCACAGCTTCATCAAGTAATGCTTTAGTGTCACAGTTTCCCCATGTCCTTTTCAACATCTTTTCCTACCATCATAGCCAATCTGAGCGATGTGAGGTGGCAACTCAGAATTGTTTTAATTTGCATTTCTCCAATCAATAGTGATTTGGCATATTTCTTAATATTTAAGAATTTCGTTATCTGAAAACTGTCTATTCACATGCTTTGATCATTTATCAATTGGAGAATAATTTGTATTCTTATAAAATTGTCTAAGTTCTCTATACATATTAGAAATGAGGCCTTTTTCCAAAATATATAGAGAACTGACTCTAATTTATAAGAAACCAAGCCATTCCCCAATTGACAAATGGTCAAAGGATATGAACAGAAAATTTTTAGATGATGAAATTGAAATTATTACCTCTCATATGAAAGAGTGTTCCAAATCATTATTAATCAGAGAAATGCAAATTAAGACAACTCTGAGATACCACTACACACCTGTCAGATTGGCTAAGATGACAGGAAAAAATAATGATGATTATTGGAGGGGATGTGGGAAAACTGGGACACTGATACATTGTTGGAGGAGTTGTGAATGAATCCAACCATTCTGGAGAGCAGTTTGGAACTCTGCTCAAAAAGTTATCAAACTGTGCATACCCTTTGATCCAGCAGTGTTATTACTGGGCTTATATCCCAAAGAGATCATAAAGAAGGGAAAGGGACCTGTATGTGCATGAATGTTTGTGGCAGCCTTCTTTGTAGTGGCTAGAAACTGGAAAATGAGTGGATGGCCATCAGTTGGAGAATGGCTGAATAAATTGTGGTATATGAATATTATGGAATATTATTGTTCTGTAAGAAATGACCAACAGGAAGATTTCAGAAAGGCCTGGAGAGACTTACATGAACTCATGCTGAGTGAAACAAGCAGGGCCAAGAGATCATTATATACTTCAACAACAATATATATGATGACCAATTCTGATGGACTTGGCCATCCTCAGCAATGTGATCAACCAAATTGTTTCCAATGGAGCAGTAATGAACTGAACCAGCTACACCCAGTGAAAGAACTCTGGGAGATAACTAAGAACCATTACATTGAATTCCCAATCCCCATATTTTTGCCCACCTGCAATTTTGATTTCCTTCACAGACTAATTGTACAATATTTCAGAGTCTGATTCTTTTTGTACAGCAAAATAATGGTTTGATCATGTATACTTATTGTGTATCTAATTTATATTTTAATATATTTAACATCTACTGGTCATCTTGCCATCTGGGGAGGGGGTGGGGGAAAGAGGGGAAAAATTGGAACAAGAGGTTTGGCAATTGTCAATGCTGTAAAGTTACCCATACATATAACCTGTAAATAAAAGGCTATTAAATAAAAAAAAATTAAGCGTTAGTCCTGGAAAGATTTACATGAACTGATGCTGAGTGAAACAAAAAGAACAGCAAAAATGTGCAATGATCAATTATGAAAGACTTGATTCTTCTCAGTGGTTCAGTGATCCAAAGTAATTTCAAAAGACTGGACAGAAAATGCTTTCTGCATCTAGAAAAAGAAATAAGGAGCCTAAATATATATCAACACATACTATGTTCACTTATTTTTTTCTGTTTTTTTTATCTCTCCCATGTATTTTTTCTTTTTGCTCTGATTTTTCTCTTCCAACATGATTCAAAAAGTAATGTGTATTAAAAATAAATAAATTTTCTAGAAATTAAAAGAATAGAAATGAGGCCTTTATTAGAAATACTCGCTGTAAAAATTGTTGCCTCAGCTTTCTGTTTTTTTTCTAATCTTGGTTGCATTGCTTTTGTTTAGGCAAAAACCCTTTTAACTTATATAATCAAAATTATTCATTTTGCATTTCATAATGTTGTCTCTTTCTGTTTTGGTCATAAATTCCTCCGTTCTTTAAAGATCTGACAGGTAAACTATCTCTTGCTCTCCTAATTTGCTTATTGTAGCAACCTTTATTTATAAATCATGAGCCCAATTAAACCTAATCTTAGGATATGGGGTGAGATGTTGTTCTCTGCCTAGTTTCTGCTATACTATTTTCTGGTTTTACAGCAATTTTGTCAAATAATGGGTTCTTATCCCAAAATTTTGATTGGTATGCACTGAATAAGTAGATTAATTTATATAGAATTGTCATTTTTAATTATATTAGCTTGGCCTATCCATGAATAGTAGTTATTTTTCTAATTGTATAAATATGACTTTATTTGTATGAAAAGTATATCTTTATATAGTTCCTGGGTTTGTCTTGGCAGGTGGATCTTCTATGAATTCTTGTTAGGCTCATATGAAATTAATATTTTTTGTTAAGGGTTTGCTTTTAGCTTTTGTCATATTATTGTCTTCTAAATCGAAATCTTGATTTTCTCTATCATCATGGTAGTTTTTATGGTAAAGTTATTACTTTTTTGTTTTGATTATTTGTTCATTGTTTCAGTCTATTTCTTGACTTTGAACTTTATGGTAAAGTTTGACACTACTCATCTGAGGGTAGGAAGGCACTGATCCAAGCATTTGGCTTTACCACACTGCTGTTTTTAGAGATAGTTGTAGGAGAGTGCAAGTTTTTCGTGCTTTGAAGATGGTGTGATCTGGGTAAAAAATATGGTCACTGCTGTCCTGGTGTATGCTCTGTTCTCCTACTCTCTAGCAGCAATAAGAGATAGTGTTCCTTGTGACTCTGAAATTGTGACCAAATGACTTCCTATACTACAATCAGAATGTTAGCGCTTTGTTCTTCCCTGCTTTGGAACTGCAATCATTCTCCTTTGACCAATTACAAGTATTCCTCTTATCTCTGCTACTGTGACCCAGAACCACAAGAGCAACAGAATTTCTAGCTAGCACCGGCTGAATCTAATGCCAGTTAACGCATCCCCTATAACCTCTTTCTGGCCCCTCTTATTTACCAATTTTGGGCTGAGAGGTACTGAAATTAATGCTGCTACAGCTGCCTGCTGGTGTTGCTATCGCCATTAGATTCAGGATATCTTGATTTATGATAAATATAAACTCAATAAACTTTCTAATTATGTCAAGGTCCCTTCCCCAAAATCCAGCAATAGTCTCTTCTTTTGAGATGTATTCCCCCTTCATCTTATTCTCTTATAAAGCCCAGTTTCTTTCTTTCTTTTGGTGCAATTTTATTATTCAGTAGTCTAAGACTTGAGGGTCAATGTGGTATAGTAGATACAAAGCAGGCCTTGACATTAAGAAGACCTGGGTTCCATATGTATAAAAATATTTAAAGTAGCACTTTTTACAGTGGGAAAGAATTGGAAATTGAGGGGATGCCCATCAACTGGGCAATAACTGAATGAGTTGTTTTATATGAATAAAATGGAATGCTATTGTGCTGTAAAATGATAAGCAGGTAGATTTCAGAAAAACCTGGAAAGCCTTACATGAATTGATGCTGAGTGAAGTGAGCAAAACCAGGAGAACATTGTACTAGAACAAAAACATTTTATAATAATAAAAAATATAGACTTGGCTCTTCTCAGGATTACAATAATACAAAATAATTCCAAGACTTGTGATGGAAAATACCATCTACATCCAGAGAAAGAACTATGAAGTCTGAATGCAGATTGAAAATGCTATTTTACCTTTTATAACATTTGGTTTTTTCTGTCTTGTGTTTTTTCCTTTTTGTTCTGATTCTTCTTTCACAATATGACTAATATGTAAATATATTATATTGGAATGCTTGCTGTCTTGGGGAGGGAAGAGAAAAAGGAGGGATAAAGAAAAATTTAAAACTCAAAAATCTTACAAAAATGAATGTTGAAAATTATTTTTACATATAGTAAGAAAAAATAAAGTACTATTAAGTGAAAAAAAAAGAAGAAAATCTGGATTCTTCTCTTTCCTTTGGCAGATATCGTCTACATGACCTGGGTAAGTATTTAACAGCAACAATAACAACAGAAATGGCAGTTTGTATTTATACAGCATCTACTATATGCCAGACCTTATGGTAAGTGCTTTATAAATAATATTCCATTTGATCCCAAGCTTAGGACAAATTTTTCTCTTGTTATCCCTATTTTACAGGCAGGGAAACTGTGGCAAAAATAGGTAAACTCAATTGCCCATCTTCATACTAGTCAATGTATGTGACAATAGCTAGCAAGTGCCTGAGGCTGTCTTTAAATACAGATCTCCCAGACTCTAGGTCCAGTGATCTATTCTCTGTACCTAAGCATCTAGAGGCAACTGGGAAGAACATTGGATTTAGGGCGGGGGGCAACTTGAATGAAGAAGACTTAATTTAAAAAAGGGTTAGATATTTCCTAGCTATATGACTCCTTTTAACACTGTGTTCTTATATGTAAAATAGGGAAAATAATAGCACTTATCTCCTATGGTTATTATTAAGGATTAAGTAGGATGGATGATATTCATAAAATACTTTTCAAACCTTTAAGTGCTATATATGTTGTTGTAGTGAACTGTTGTTATTATTGCACTTAGCAGCCCTGCAGGGTTATTAGATGAAGAGGTGTGGCTGATGCATTCATAGAGAGAGTCTCTTTCCTGGGAGTTCTTTATACTCATGAAATAACAGTTATAGTTCCAATTCTTATTGAGTTGCTATGCTGTTGGTTAAGGTTTAACTTAGCTTACATATTTCCTCACGCTGCACAAAGTGATCAAATGCTCTCCCTCTCTCTCTCCCTCTCTCTCTCTCCATAGTTTTTTTTTTGTGTGTGTGTGCTTGTGTGTGTGTGTGTGTGTGTATATATTTACCACACATATGTATATGTGTATAGTATATATGTGCTGCATGTATGCCATCCATGGCTTCAACAATATCTCTATTATTTCTTACAATAAAGGCAAGCACAGAAATCTGCTAAAATTACATCATGTTAACTCTGCTCAGAATATTTCCTCATGTGAACTATGTTGTTTCTACCCTCAGTTTTTCATCACTGTTTCACAATAGAAAGCCTTTGATGGCAAGATTTTTTCTCTGTCTTCCTCCTTCCCACTTTTCTCCTAGAGTATTTAACATTATTTGTAAATATTCCCCCCCCAAAAGTCAGAAAGATATCTGGTGATATTTATAATACTGAAGGCATCTTTTATTGGGAAGAGGACATTTTGTGTACTTAGCAGAAATTTATTATCTGTCTCTTACTTCCTTTCCCCACAATTAAACTATTAAGAAAAAATAATACCCTCATAAAAATATCCATAGCATAATGAAACAAATTTCCACCTTAGCTGTGTCCAAAAATATTTTTTTGATTCTATATTTTAACTCCATTACATCTCTGGTAGGATGTGGGTAGAATGCTTGGTCTTTAGTCCTTGAGATTAATGGCTTATCATTGCATTGATGAAAGTTTTAGTCTTTTAAAGTTTTTCACTTTATAATAGTATTGACATAGAAATTGTTCTCCAAATCCTGGTCATTTCACTGATCCTTTTCTAACTAATTCATAGATATTTTCTCAATTTCCTCCAAAATTCTTCATATTTGAACAAAGATATTTTTTTCTGTGAGGCCATTGGGGTTGTGATTTGCCCAGAGTCACACAGCTAGGAACTGTTAAGTGTCTGGAAATCCAGATTTGAACTCAGGTCCTCCTGACTTCAGGATTGATTCTCTATCCACTGTGCTACCTAGCTGTCCTCAAAGATTTTTAAAAATATATTTAGCCCATGATTTCTTTAACCATTGCTATTGAGCAACAGCTGAGCACTTGTTTAATTTCCAATTCCTTGTCATTACAAAAAGAGTTTCTATAAATATTTTTGTACATCTCATCTCTGATCTCTGTGGGATAATGATGGCATATTTATACATATAAAATATGACCAATAATAAATAAAGAAAACAAAACATCTCTCCTGGAATTGAGTGTTTTTTTCACTAGAGGGGTATCACATTGAAGCACAAGAATTCTATAATTTTGAGTATTTGGAATTAAGGATCCTGGTGATTTTTTATTTTATTCAGAAAATTGTTTTAAAATGTTTCCTCTGACTCTATAAAACAGCTAACAATAATCTTTGAATAATTCTTTTTTTTTTGAAAGTTAAGGAGCAATGGTGGGAATAGGAGTGTGTCTTACAGGAAGAGAAAAGAGAGGGAAAAAGTTGGATTTACTTAGTTTTGTTTGGTTTTAATAACATTAGAATAGTTCAAGTGTTAGAGATGATGCAGGAGCTGAGTAGATTCACCCTTTGAGATTGAAAAGCAGTTCTAATATTGGGATCTGAATCATAATGTTGATATGGAGATTCTCAACCTCTCAGTATTTCCAGAAGATAAGTTGTTTTTCTCCCTCTGATGGACAGAAACAGATGCGTGGAGCACATGATACCTATGATCATAGTCTGTGGATGAGATTCTAATCATAGTGTGAAAGGTATTGATTTATAAGTAAATACCTGGAAAATTCTGAGGGGTTCATTCCTCATTTTAGTGGGGAATAATGAATAAGAAATACACATAATAAAAATAACCAACTGAGGGAGAAAAGTCATAAATCGCATTAAACAAATATTTTATCCCATTATCTAATTTTAACACCAAAGCTTCAATATTACCGATTATAACTCCTAAGAACACCATCTTCATGTTTTGCTCAACTACCTGTGTTTTTCAATTCAATTCCACCAATACTATTAAACACCTACCACAATCAGGGTATACTCTGAGGGAGCTTCAATATAAAAATAAAAAAGCCACTTAGTATCTGACCTCAAAATAGGTTTAACATGAAAAGAAAGAGACATGTAAGCAAATAAATGGGAT
Source organism: Sarcophilus harrisii (assembly GCF_902635505.1). Classification (NCBI taxonomy): domain Eukaryota; kingdom Metazoa; phylum Chordata; class Mammalia; order Dasyuromorphia; family Dasyuridae; genus Sarcophilus; species Sarcophilus harrisii. The sequence goes on along the minus strand of NC_045426.1, from coordinate 183,207,196 downwards.
ACAAGGTATAATTTGACAGAGGAAAGAAGTTCCAAAGAAAATTTCCTAGGAATCTTATAGGATGTACATATAAAATATAGTTAAGAAAGTCACAGATAGCCTTTTGGAAGTGGTAACAATTGAATTGGATTTTAAGTTAGAAAAGGATCTGAAAAAAAGGCAGAGATGAAGCAGTATATTCCAGGCATAAAGAATAGCCTATGACAATATCCTCAGAGGGAGGAGTGGGATATTTTGGTTGGAATACAGATTGTATAGAGTAGTATGTAATAAGTTAAATTATATTGGGGTCAATTTGTGAAGGATCTCAAATTCCTGACTGAGAAACATGTATTTAATTTTCTAGGTAAGAAGGAAAAATATGAGGTTTTTTGAGTAGGAAATAATATAAGCATACCTGAGTGTTAGAAATTTTCTGTTGGGAGGATATACTAGAAAGGAAGAAATTCTAGAGTCAGCCTCTCCTGTTCTCTGATAAAACTATAATACAGGTTCTCATCACCTGAAGCCTATGCCATTTTGATACCCTGCTGGTTGGTCAGCCTGCCTTAGATCTTTACAATCAATCCTCCATTCAATTATCAGTGATTTTCTTAAATTTTGGTCTGATCATCATTCACTTACTCAATAAACTGCAGTGCTTCCCTGTCAACTCTAGGTTCAAATATTGTTTGTTTGTTTGTTTATTTTTAATATTTATTTTTTATTTTTTTATTTAATAGCCTTTTTTTACAGGTTATATGTATGGGTAACTTTACAGCATTAACAATTGCCAAACCTCTTGTTCCAATTTTTCACCTCTTACCACCCACCCCCTCCCCCAGATGGCAGGATGACCGGTAGATGTTAAATATATTAAAATATAAATTAGATACACAATAAGTATACATGACCAAACCATTATTTTCTTATACAAAAATCAGACTCCCAAATATTGTACAATTACTTGGAAGGAAATAAAAAATGCAGGTGGGTAAATATAGGGTTGAATTCAATTAATGGTTTTAGTCATCTCCCGGTTCTTTCTCGGGCAGCTTTCAGTTCTTACTGCTCCATTGGAAATTATTTGGTTGATCTACTGAAGATGGGGTATAGAAGGTATCATATAATATTTTGTTGAAGTATATTGATCTCCTGGTCCTGCTCATTTCACTCAGCATCAGTCGGTAAGTTCTCAGGCCTTTCTGAAATCATCCTGTTGGTCATTTCTTCTGAACAATAAAATATTTTCCCAATTTAATTTAATTATTATTTTCCTTTTCTGCCAGTTTGCCTGGTCCCCCTTTTTTCTCGGGATTCCCAGGTCTTCAAAGGGTTGGTTTGCTTTTTGACTAGTTAAACCTCCAAAGGTTGTTGTTCCCTCCACCAACAATACATCAATATCAGTTTTCCCCATTCCCTCCAACAATCATCATTATTTTTCCTGTCTTAGCCAATCTGACGGTGTGGTATATCTTAAGAGTTGTCTTAATTTGCATTTCTCTGATTAATAATTTCTTGGACATCTTTTCATATGACTAAAATAGTTTCAATTTCTTCTGAAATTGTCTTTTATCCGACCATTTCAATTGGACAATGGCATTTTTTAAAATTAAATTGATTCTCTATATATTTTGGAAATAGGGCCTTTATCAGAACCTTTGACTGTAAAATATTTTCCCATTTATTTTCCCTTCGAATCTTGTCCATTGTTTTGTTTTATAAAAACTTTTCATTTGTATATCAAAATTTTGTGATCATTGATCTCTAGTTATTCGGTCTAAATTTTCCACTTCCACAGGTCTGAGGGTAAAGTATGTTGCTCCTCTAATTTATTAATAATTTCATTCTTTATCCTGGTCGAACCCATTTTAATGATCTTGGTTATGGTGTTAAGTTTGGATCAATGCCTAGTTTCCCATTTGTTTTAATTTTCCCAGCAATTTTTTGTCAAACATGGTTCTTATCCCAAAAGCGGGGGTCTTTGGGTTTTCAAAGACTAGGTTGCTATAGTTGTTGACTTTTTCCTGACCTAACCTATTCCACTGATCAACTATATTCCTTAAATACCAAATGGTTTTGGGGCCCTTTAATTTTTTTTTCATTGAATTTGTTTTTTTTTTGAAATTCTTGACCGCTATGTATTTTGTTTTATTTTCGGTCTTAAAAATGTTTTTTGGTGTCTGGATTGGTTACATAAATAAAGATTAGTTTTTAATATTGTAATCTTTATTATTTTCTCACCCTATCCAGGGCATTTAATATTTTTCCAATTGGTTGATCAGACTTAATTTTGGAAAAGTGGTCTATAATTTTGCTCTAAAGTTTGTTTTCCCGGCAGATGATTCCCTAAATATTTTTATTGTCGATTACTTTAAATGGAATTTCTCTTTTTCATGTTGGTTTTTGTGATATATAAGAATGCTGAGTTATGGGGTTTTTTTATAACCACAACTTTGCTAAGTTGGGTTATTTCTAATAACTTTTTATTAGAATCTCTGGGGGTTCTCTTAGAACCATCATATGGTGGCAAAGAGTGATAATTTGGTTTCCTCATTGCCTATTCCCTTTAATTCTTTCCGGCTCTTATTGCCAAACTAGCATTTCTAATACAATCTAAATATAACCTTGTTTCCTCCAGATCTTATTGGAATGGTTGCGGTTTTCCTTACATATAATCTTGATGGTTTAAATAGATGCTCGTTATTTAAGGAAAAGTCCATTTATTCCCTATACTCTGGTGTTTTTTAATAGAATGGATGTTGGATTTTGTCAAATGCTTTTCTGCATCTATTGAGATGATCATTTGGTTTTTTTTTTTATTATTAAATCCAATATGATAGTTTTCTAATACTGAACCCTGCATTCCTGGTATAAAAACTTGATCATAATGTTTATCCTGGGGATGATTTTTGATCTTTTAATATCTTTTTAAGATTTTAATCTTTCATTGGGAGATTGGTCTATAATTTTCATTCTCTGTTTTCAACCTACGTGGTTTATGTATCATACCATGTCTCTGTCATAGGAATTTGGTGGACTCCTTATTTCCTATTTTATCAAATAATTTATATAGCATTGGGGCCAATTGTTCTTTAAATTTGGTAGAATTCAATGTAAATCCATCTGGTCCGGGTTTTTTTTAGGGAGTTGTTTAATTGCCTGTTCTTTTTTTTTTCTGAAATGGGTATTCAACAATTTACTTCCTCCTCTTTATCTGGGAAGTCTATATTTTTAGGTAGTCATCCATTTTCCTTAGGTTATCAAATTTTGGCATAAAGTTGAAAAATAACCATTATTTCTCTAATTTCTTTCATTGGTGGAAAGTTCTCCCTTTTCATTTTAAGACTACTAATTTCATTTTTCCTCCCTCCTTTTTTAATGATTTAAAAACATCTATTTTTATTGGCTTTTTCAAGCCAACTCTTGTTTTATTAATTAGTTCAATAGTTTTTTACTTTCAATATTTTTAATTTCTCCTTTTAATTTTAGAATTTCAAATTTAATATTTGATTGGAAGTTTTTAATTTGGTCTTTTTTTAGTTTTTTTAGTTGCAAGCCCAATTCATTAATCTTTTCTTTTTTTTTCATGTTTAGAATGCATTTATTGAACTCTAATGGATTTACAGTCAGATGAGACTTTGGAGGTCTCCTAGGCCAACCTCATTTCATGGGTGAGAAAAAGTAAAGTGGGTAACAAAATTTGTTAAAATCACAAAGTATGTAAGTAAGATTTATCCCAGGTCTTCCTATTTTTTTTTTTTTTTTTTAATTAATAGCCTTTTATTTGGATATATACATGGGTAACACAGCATTAACAATTGAAACCTCTTGTTCCAATTTTTCCCTCTTAACCCCCCCCTCCCTAAATGGCAGGATGACCAGTGATGTTAAATATATTAAAATATAACAGATACACAATAAGTATACAGCCAAAACGTTATTTTTGCTGTACAAAAAGAATCAGACTCTGAAATATTTAAATTTATTTGAAGGGAAATCAAAATGCGGGTGTGCATAAATATAGGGATTGGGAATTCAATGTAATGGTTTTAGTCATCTCCCAGATTCTTTTCTGGGCAAGCTAGTTCAGTTCATTCTGCTCCATTAGAAATATTTGGTTGATCTCGTTGCTGGGATGGCCTGGTCCATCAGAACTGGTCATCATATGTTTGTTGGAAGTATATAATGATCTCCTGGTCTGCTCATTTTCTAGCATCAGTTGTGTAAGTCTCTCGGACTTTCTGAAATCATTCTGTTGGTCATTTCTTACAGAACAGTAATATTATAATAAACAATACCCAATTTATTCAGCCATTCTCCCAACGTGGACATCATTCAGTTTCAGTTTTGCCACTAAAAAGGGCTACAAACATTCGTGCACTAAGGTCCCTTTCCTTCTTTATACTTTGGAATATAATCAGTAGTAACACTGCTGGATCAAAGGGTATGCACAGTTTGATAACTTTTTGAACATAATTCAAACTTCTCTCCAAAATGGTTGGATTCTTAAACTCCACCAACAATGCATCAATGTCCCATTTTCCCTCCCCTCCAACAATCATTTTTTTTTCCTGTCATTTGCCAATCTGACAGGGTGTGTGGTATCTTGAGTTGTCTTAATTTATTTCTCTGATTAGTAATGACTTGGGCATCTTTTCATATGACTAGAAATAGTTTCAATTTCTTCATCTGAAATTGTCTTTCAATCCTTTGACCATTTTCAATTGGAGAATGGCGATTTTTTATAAATTAAGTTAATTCTCTTATTTTGAAATAAGGCCTTTATAGAACCTTTGACTGTAAAATATTTTCCCAATTTATTGCTTCCCCCTAATTTGTCCATTAGTTTTGTTTTGTACAAAACTTTTCAGTTTTGGTATAATCAAATTTTGTATTTTGTGATCAGTAATGATTCTAGTTTCTTTGGTTAAATTCGTTTCCTTCCACAGGTCTGAGGGTAAACTATCCTGTGTTTCTAATTTTAATAATTTCTTTTTTCTGGTCATGAACCCATTTTGACCTCATCTTGCTGTATGGCGTTAGATGGATCAATCCTGTTTCCCATATTAGTTTCCAATTTTCCCAGCTTTTATCAAACAATGTTCTTATCCCGCTGGGGTCTTTGGGTTTCAAAGACTGGTTGCTATTTTATTATGTTTTATCCTTGAACCTAATCTATTCCACTGATCAACTAATCTTTCCCAAATTCCAAATAGTTTGGTACCTGCTCTCTATAAATAATTTTAGATCTGGTACAGCTAACCACCATCATTTGTTTTTCATTAATTCCCTTGAAATTCTTGACCTTTGTTTTCCATATGAACTTTTTTTTTTTTCTAGGTCAGTAAAATGTTTTTTGGGGTCTGATTGGTATAGCTAAATAAATAAATTAGTTTGGTTTGTCATCTTTATTATACCCCCTTCCAAGAGCATTTAATATTTTTCTAATTGGTTGGATCAGACTTAATTTGTGTGAAAAGTGTTCTGTAATTTTGCTCATAAAGTTTTTGATTTTTCCTTGGCAGATAGTTCCTAAATTTTTTTATATTTTACTTTAAATGGAATTTCTCTTTGTAACTCTGACTGCTGGATTTTTTGTGATATATAAAATGTGATGACTTATGTGGGTTTATTTTTAAAACTTTGCTAAAGTTTGGATTATTTCTAATCTTTTTGAGAATCTCTGGGGATCTCTAAGTATACCATCATGTCCCGGAAAAGGTGATAATTTGGGCCATTCCTATTCTTATTCCTTTTCTCTTTCTCGCTCTTATTTATAGCTAGCGTTTTTTTTATTTTATTTCTTTTACAGGATATATCATGGGTAACTTTACAGCATTAACAATTGCCAAACCTTGTTCCAATTTTCCCTCTGACCCCCCCCCCCTCCCTAGATGGCGGAGACCAATAGATGTTAAATATTTAAAATTAAAATTAGATACACAATAAGTATACCACCAAAATTTATTTTGCTGTAGAAAAAGAATCAGACTCTGAAATATTGTACAATTAACTTTGAAGGAAATCAAAATCAGTGTTTGTAAATATGGGTTGGGAATTCAATGTAATGGTTTAGTCATCTCCCAGGTTCTTTTTCTGGGCAAGCTAGTTCAGTTCATTACAGCTCATTAAAAATGATTTGGTTGATTCGTTGCTGAGGATGGCCTGATCCATCAGAATGGTCTATATAGTATATAATGATCTCCTGGTCCCTCATTTCCTCCATGTTCATTAAGTCTCCAGGTTTCTGAAATTATCCTGTTGGTCATTTCTTACAGAACAGTAATATTCCATAAATACATATACCACAATTTTTCCCATTCTCCAACTGGTGGACTCCATTCAGTTTCAGTTTTTTAAACTACAAAAAGGGCTGCCACAAACATTCGTGCACATGGTCCCTTTCCTTCTTTATAATCTCTTTGGGATATAATCAGTAGTAAACTGGATCAAAGGGTATTCCGTTTGATAACTTTTGAGCATAATTCAAATCTCTCCAAAATGGTTGGATTCGTTCACAACTCCAAACAATCAATGTCCCACCCATCCCTCAACAATCATCATTATTTTTTCCTTATTTAGCCAATCTGACGGGGTTAGTATCTTAGAGTTGTCTTAATTTGCATTTCTCTCATTAAAAGCGGGCATCTTTTCATATGACAGAAATAGTTTAATTTCTTCATCTGAAATTGTCTTTCAACCTTTGAACATTTTTCAATTAGAATGCGATTTTTTATAAATTGGAATTCTCTATATATTTTAAAATGGGCCTTTATAGAACTGACTGTAAAAATATTTTCCCCAGTTTGTTCTTCCCTTCTAATCTTGTCTGCATTAGTTTTGTTTGTACAAAACTTTTCAGTTTATAATCAATTTTTATTTTGTGATCAGTAATGATCTCTGTTCTGCTGGTCTAAAGACCTTCCCCTTCCCAGGTCTGAGGGAAACTTTCCTGTGTTCCTCTTTTTAATTTTCATTCTTTATCCAGGTCTGAACCCATTTTGACCTTATCTTGGTGTCGTTAAGTAGGATCAATGCCTAGTTTCTGCCATATTAGTTTCCAATTTTCCCACAATTTTTTCAAACAGTAAGTTCTTATCCCAAAAGCTGGGGTCTTTGGGTTTTGTCAAAGACTAGGTTGCTATTTGTTGTGTTTTATCCTTGAACCTAATTTTCCATGTTAACTAATCTGTTCCTGAGCCAATACCAAATGGTTTTGGTAAGTGCTGCTCTATAATAAATTTTAGATCTGGGGTAAGCCACCATCATTTGATTTTTTTTTCATTAATTCCCGAAATTCTTGACCTTTGTTTTCCATATGAACTTTGTTGTTATTTTTTCTAAGTCATTAAAATAGTTTTTCAGGTCTGATTGGTATAGTTAAATAAATAATTTTTGGTAATATTGTCATCTTTATTATTTGCTCGCCCTATCCAAAGAGCATTTATTTTCAATTGGGTTTTTTTTAAAGGATGGATGTTGGATTTTATCAAATGTTTTTCTGCATCTTTGAGATGATACGGTTTTTTTTTGGTTATTAACATGGCCAATTTATTGATAGTTTTCTAATTTAACCACCCTGCATTCCTGGTATAAATCACTTCATCGTTTATTATCTTGGAGATGATTTTCTGTAGTCTTTTTGCTAATATCTTATTTGATTTTTGCATCAATTAATGGAGATTGGTCTTAATTTTCTTTCTCTGTTTGCAGCCTCCGGTTTGGTATCATAATGTCTGTGTCATGAAGGAATTTGGTGGACTCCTTCATTTCCCTATTTTATAAATAATTTATATAGCATTGGGGTCAATTGTTCTTTAAATGTTATAGAATTCACATGTAAATCCATCTGGTCTGGGGTTTTTCTTAGGGAGTTTTTGTCCTCTTCTTTTCTTTTAAATGGGACTATTCAACAATTTATTCCTCCTCTGTTAGTCTGGGGAATCTAATTTTTTGGGGTAATCCATTTCATGGATCAAATTTTGGCAAAAGTTGACAACTCTCCTTATTATTTCTCTAATTTCTCTTCATTTGGAAATTCTCCTTTTCAAATTTGTAAGACTACTTTTCATTTTCCTCCCTCCTTTTTAATCAGATTTCAAAACATCATTTTATTGGCTTTCTGAACCAACTCTTAGTTTTATTAATTGTTCAATAGTTTTTTACTTTCAATATTTTTAATTTCTCCTTTTTAATTTTAAATTTCAAATTTAATATTTATTAATTTTTTTGTCTTTTTTAGTTTTTTTAGTTTGCAAAGATTCTTTCTTTTTCCTCTGTTTTGTTCAAGTAAGCCTCTAAGGATATAAAAATTCCCTCTTATTACCCTTTGGCTGCATCCACAAATTTTTAATTTCATCATTGTTTTCTTGGTGTTTTAATTTATCTATAATTTTCTCCTCAATCATTCTTTAAGATGAGATTGTTTAGTTTCCAATTCTTTTTGGTTTTTCCCCTTTATGTTGAATGTAGTTTTTTATCATGATCTGGAAAGCATTTACTATTTCTCTTTCTTGCATTTAATTTAGGTCTTTATGTCCTAATATTGGTCAATTGTTGAATAGGTTCCATGAACCTTAAAAACTTATTCCTTTCTATCTTTAATTTTCAAAGATCAATATATAATTTTTCAAAATTTATTTACTTCTTTAATTTCTTTCTTATTTGTTTTGTGGTTTGATTTGTCTAATTCTGGGGGTCAAGGTTGAGTTCTCCTACTATTTACAGTTTTGTTGTCTATTTCTTCTTCCCTCTCTTAACTTCTCCTTTAGGAAGTTGGATGCCATACCGGTATATTTTAATATTGATATTCTTCGTTGTTTATGCTCCCCTTTAGCAGGATGTAGTTTCCTTCCTTTCTTTTTAATTAATCAATTTTTACTTTTGCGTTCTGGTAAGGATGCTACCCTCGCTACCTGAAGCATAATAGATTTTCCTCCAGCCTTTTTTTCTCTTATGTTCTCCTGCTTTAAATGTGTTTCTTGTAAAAACAACATATTGTAGGTTTCGACTTTTTTGATCCATCTTACTCCTCCTCTTTTAGGTTCATCCCTTATATTTACGGTTAAATTACTAAATCTGTATTTCCTGCCATCCTAATACCCCCCAGATTATGCTTTACTTATTCTTGCCTCCCCCAAACCTCTTTCCCCCCTTTTAACTTATGCCCCTCTTGTATCACAATGTTCCTCTTTATAATCCCTCCCTCCCCCCGGTCTCCCCCCTTCCTTCCCTTATTACTCTTTTCTTTTCCCCTTTCCCCCCGTTTTTTTGGGGAGGAAATTTTCTCTAAAAACAAATGTCAATTATTTTCTTTGGCCAACTCTGATGAGGGTAAGATTCACCAATGTTTCCCCCCTCTAATTCCCTCAGAATGATAAGTTTCCTTTTCCTCTTTGTGGGATGTGGTTTCCCTCTTTTTATCCCTCCTTCCCACCTTTTCTACCATCATCCCTTTTCCTATCTACTTCCCCAATGTTATTGTACAATCAAATTATACATGTTTCTTTTTGTTTCCCAAACAAATACAATTCTCAAGAGTTATTTTTTAACTTTTTCATCTCTTAGTTTTGGTTGGAGATCAAATCTTTTGTTTTAGTTCTGGTTTTCGTCAAAACAAATGGAATTCATTTTGTTTCATTAAATTCCATCTCCTTCCCCTGGAAGAAAATGCTCAAACAGCTGGGTAGTTTATTCCTTTGTCCCAAGTTCTTTGCCTTTGAATATCTTTCAGTTCCTTCTTTCCTTTAATATAGAGGACCAGATCTTGGGTGATCCCTTAATCTTGGATTTAAATGTTTTTTTGGCGCTTGTAAAATTTTTTCCTTTAATCTGATAGTTCTGAAATTTGGCCCTATTCCGGGGTTTTATTTTGGGTTTCTTTCGAAGGTGGTGTGAATTCTTTCAATCCTATTTTACCTTCTGATTCTATTTGGGAGTTCTCTTTGATGATTTCAAAAGTTATCTTGGCTCTTTTTCTTGTTTTCGAAAGTCAAAATCCTCAGATTATTCTCGATCATTTTTTCAATTGTCGTTTTGCAAGTAGATAATTTGGTTTTTTCCATTTTGTCATTTTTTGTTTTGTATGATTCTTGCTGTCTCAATGAATCTTGGTTTCTATTTGTTCAGTTCTAATTTTAAAAATTTTTTCTTCATTGCTTTTCCTTCTTTCTGTATTGTCAATTGGTTTTTTAAATGTACTGTTTTGGTCTTGGAATTTTTTTTCCATTTCACTAATTTTTTTTTTTTTTTTAGGTTATTTTCCCAATTCCACATCCTCTTTCTTGCAGGTTCTTTGTCTTTTTCAATTAAAATCCTACTTTCTAGTGAATTCTTTATTTTTCAATTCAAAATTCTTACTTTTGAGATTTTTTATTTTTTCCAATTCCTTTACTTCCGAATTTTTAACTTTTCAATTTTTTCAGGAAGGTTGCTCTCTTTAGGCTTCTCTTTCCTTTCCCCATCTTCTAACTCTCTTTTGAGACTTTTAATGGTCTCTTCTTGACTCTGTAATGGGAATCGTCATATTTGCTGTTTGGGTCTCTTCGGTTTGCTGGTGCTCTTTTTTCTGCATGAAGCTGTCAATCGTTCTTTTCATCTTTTATTAATGTTTTAAAAAGCCTTTGGGGTAGGTCTCCTAGGCAAGGGGTTCCAGCTTCCTCTGTAGAGCAGGAGAGATGAAACCGTTTCTGGCTCCGGGTATGGGTGAGCTTTGGTGAGGGTTTTCCCTTCCCCCCAACGGGAAGTGGATTCACCACTGGCTGAGCTAAGAAAGTGCCAGTTGGGCTGTTGGGGTTAACAATTGCCCGGCTGGGACTAAGGGGTGAAAGTGTCACTGCCCCAGGCCGGAGCCTCTTGTGGGACTGTGAGTATTAGCAGCTGACATCAGACCTCTGACCACCCCGAACTCTGCCTGATGCAAATCAGCCCTGGAAAAGCTCTATGGCCCCAAGCCGAGCCCCGCACTGCACAGATTGGAGGCTAACCTGGGCTGTGTCCTCCTGCAGTGCAGGATCACAGCTGCCCAAAGGAAAAGCCCCGTACTGCTGGTTGGGGCTGCGCGCTTATGCTGAGATCTGTGCTTTCACTTTCCGTTTGAGACTCTCCTCGGAACCTAATTTCTCTCCCTGTCTGCCCTGATCTCCCCCCTGGCCCTGGAACCAACCTTTTTTGGCCAGACTGCAGATTTTCTTTGGCCGGTGAGTTATTCTACTTCTTATTTTTACGAATTGTAGCAGTCAAGACTATTTTTGAGGCTCGATATAATATTGATAAAGAGGGTAAGAGAAGAGCTTAGAAAGTCGCGTGTGTCTTCTCCGCCATCTTGGCTCCACCCCCCCATTAATCTTTTCTTTCTTTGTTTTATTCAAGTAAGCCTCTAAGGATATAAAATTCCTTCTTATTACCGCTTTGGCTGCATCCCACAAATTTTGGTATGACGTCTCATCATTGTCATTATCTTGAGTGAAATTATTAATTGTATGTATAATTTGCTGCTTCACCCAATCATTCTTTAAGCCGAGATTGTTCAGTTTCCAATTACTTTTTGGTTTATTTACCCCTAACTTTTTATTTAATGTAGTTTTTAATTGCATCATGATCGGAAAAGAAAGCATTTACTATTTCTGCTCTCTTGCATTTAATTTTGAGTTCTTTATGTCCTCATTTATGCTCAGTTTTTGAATAGGTTCCATGAACTGCTGAGAAGAAAGTATATTCCTTTCTGTCTCCATTCAATTTTCTCCAAAGATCTAGCATACCTAATTTTTCTAATATTCTATTTACTTCTTTAATTTCTTTCTTATTTGTTTTGTGGTTTGATTTGTCTAATTCTGAGAGTGCAAAGTTGAGATCTCCCACTATTACAGTTTTTTTTTTTGTCTATTTCTTCTTGCAACTCTCTTAACTTCTCCTTTAGGAAGTTGGATGCATACCACTTGGTACATATATGTTTAATATTGATATTGCTTCGTTGTTTATACTACCCTTTAGCAAGATGTAGTTTCCTTCCTTATCTCTTTTAATTAGAGCAATTTTTGCTTTTGCTTGATCTGAGATAAGGATGGTTACCCCTGCTTTTTTGACTTCACCTGAAGCATAATAGATTTTGCTCCAGCCTTTTACCTTTACTCTATATGTATCTCCCTGCTTTAAATGTGTTTCTTGTAAACAACATATTGTAGGGTTCTGACTTTTGATCCAGTCTGCTATCTGCCTCCTCTTTATGGGGGAGTTCATCCCATTCACATTTACGGTTAGAATTACTAAATCTGTATTTCCTGCCATCCTAATAACCCCAGATTATGCTTTACTTTTTCTTGCCTCCCCCAACCCTCTTTCCCCTTTTTGAACTTATATACCCCACTTGTATCACGATGCTTACCCTCTTCAGAATCCCTCCCTCCCCCCCTTTGAATCTTTTCCCCTTCCTTCCCTTATTACTCTTTTTCTTTTCCCTTTTCCTCTCCCCCTTTTTTAATGAGGCAAGAGAATTTTCTCTAAACCATATGTCAATTTTTTTCTCTTTGAGCCAACTCTGATGAGAGTAAGATTTACACAATGTTCCTCCCCCTCTCTAAACTCCGTCAGATATGTTAAGTTTTCTTTGCCTCTTTGTGGGATGTGGTTTCCCTCTTTTTATCCCTCCTTCCCACCTTATGCTGCCATCATCCCTTTTCCATATCTACTTCCCTTTTTTATGTTATATCAGTACAGTCAAATTATACATGTATTCTTTTTGTATATCCACAACAGAAATACAATTCTCAAGAGTTCTTTTTACCTTTTCTGCATCTCTTGAGTCCTATGGTTGGAGATCAAATTTTTTGTTTAGTTCTGGTTTTTTCTTCTGAAACAAATGGAATTCATTTTTTCTCATTAAATGTCCATCTTCTTCTCTGGAAGAAAATGCTCAGCTTAGCTGGGTAGTTTATTCTTGGCTGCATCCCCAAGTTCTTTTGCCTTTTGGAATATCAGATTCCAGGCCATTCTTTCCTTTAATGTGGAAGCAGCCAGATCTTGGGTGATCGTTATTGTGGGGCACCTCGGTATATAAATTGTTTTTTTTTTTTTTTTTTTTTTTGGCTACTTGTAAAATTTTTTCCTGAAATTTGGCCACAATATTCTTTGGGGTTTTTATTTTAGGGTCTCTTTCAGAAGGTTTTCAATGAATTTTTTCAATGCCTATTTTACCTTCTGATTCTATTACATCTGGGCAGTTCTCTTTGATGATTTCTTGTAAAATAGTGCTCTTTTTTTCATCATAATTTTAGGAAAGTCCAATAATCCTCAGATTATCTCTCCTAGATTTATTTTTCAAGTCTGTCGTTTTTGCAAGTAGATAATTCATGGTTTTTTCCAGTTTGTCATTTTTTTTGGTTTTGCTTGACTGATTCTTGCTGTCTCAATGAATCATTAGTTTCTATTTGTTCAGTTCTAATTTTTAAAGAATTATTTTCTTCATTAGCTTTTTTTACTTCTTTCTGTATATGTCCAATTGAGTTTTTAAATGTATTGTTTTGCTCTGTGGAATTTTTTTCCTTTTCACTATTTTTTTTTTAGTGAATTATTTTCTTTTTCCAATTCACAGATCCTACTTTCTTGCGAGTTCTTTGTCTTTTCCAATTCACAAATCCTACTTTCTAGTGAATTCTTTATTTTTTCCAATTCACAATTCTTACTTTCCTGAGAGTTTTTTACTTTTTCCAGTTCACAAATTTTGTTTCCCTGCACTTCCTGGGAATTTTTTATCTTTTCCAATGCGTATTTCAGGAAGCTGTTGCTCTCTTGTAAGGCTTCTCTTTCCTTTCCCCATCTATCTTCTAACTCTCTTTTGAGACTTTTAATGGTCTCTTCTATGAGAGCATCATGTAAAAGAGCACAGGTGACATTCCCCCTTGGGGTATGTCTGGTGCATGTTTGCTATTAGTCTCTTCAGGTTTGCTGACCTGCTCTTTTTCTGCATAGAAGCTGTCGATTGTTCTTTTCATCTTTTTATTCATGTTTTAAAGCCTTTAGGGTATGCCTCCTAGGCAAGGGGGTTACCAGCTTCCTCTGCAGAACAGGATAGATGTAAACCGGTTTCCAGCTCTGAAGTATCGGAGTGCTCTGTGTGAGAGTTTTCCCTTCCCCCGACAGGAGGTGGATTCAGCACTGGCCGAGCTATCGAAGTGCCCAGTTGGGCTTTGTGGGTTAGCGATTGCCCAAGGCTAGAGACTAAGGGGTGAAAGTGTCACTCCCCAGGCCAGAGCCTCTTGTGGGGCTATGGGTATCAGCAGCTGATCGCAGACCACTCGATTCTATTGGAAGTCTGCCCGGAACTCTGCCCCAACATCTCTGCCCAATGCAAATCGGCCCTGCAAAATCTCTATGGCGTCAAGCTGATCCCCCCACTGTGCAGATTAGAGGCTAACCTGGGCTGTGCCCTCCTGCCGTGCAGGTTCGCAACTGCCCCAAGGAAAAGCCCTGTACTTCGGGTTGGGGCTGGGAGCTTGTACTGCGATCTGTGCTCTCACTTTCTGTTTGAGGCTCTTCTTGGAAACTAATTTCTCTCCCAGTCTATGCTGATCTCCCCCCCCACCCCCAGAACAAACCTTTTTTGGCGAGACTGCAGATTTTCTTAGGCTGGTGAGTTGTTATACTTTTTATCTTTATGAATTGTAGCAGTCAAGACTATTTTTGAGGCTCAATATAATATTGATAAAGAGGGTAAGAGAAGAGCTTAGAAAGTCGTGTGTGCCTTCTCCGCCATTTTGGCTCCACCCCCCTCAAATATTGTTTGACTTTAAAAACTCTTCAAAACCCTCTCCCTATCCCACATCTGCCCCTGCAAAATTTTCAGCCTTAAACCTTTTGTTACTCCTTTCTACCATTTCTTGGTCCTAGTGATGTTGACCTCCTTGCTGTTTTTGCAACAAGACACAAGCCTCTCTTCAAAATGGACATTTTTATTATCTTCCCTCATCATTAGAAAGCTCTCCTTTCTCATTTCTATCTTCTGACTTCCTAGGTTTTCTTCAAAACCCAGCTAAAATTTCTTCTTCTTCTATAGGAAGACTTTACTGATATCAGCATTAATTCTAATGTCTTTCCTGTATTTCATTATTTCCCATTTACCTTGTGAATAGCTTGCTTGAAAATATTTATTTGCATTTTGTCACCTCCAAAGAAGGTGCAGGGATGTCCTTTAAAATACTTTCTATTCAGTATGGTATAATAGGCACTTGATAAATGGTTGTCCACTGATCGCTTCTTTATAGGAGGCACATGATAGTGCAGGCAAAAAGTAAGGTTTCAGCTTGAAACAAGGTAGGGACAGCATAAGTAGGGATGAATAGGAGGTTATTTTAGGGGTGAAAGAACTTGCCTGATTTTTGTATGTAACTGAGGTGAGGGAGAAGAAAAATTTCAGGATAATACTGATATTTAAATTTTGGGTCACTAGAAGTAGAAAGGTCATCCAGTGACAGATACGAAGAAATTGGGAGGAAAAGTACATTTAGAGGAAGAGAATGAGTTCAGTTTTTGAAATCCAGAGGTTTAAGTACTATTATATATCCCAAGAAATAGACCAGACAGGCAATTGGAAATTCAAGAGTAGAATTTAAGGGAGAGTTCAAGGCTTGATATACAAATTTGGAAGTTAACTTCATAGAGTTGATCACTAAAACTATTCTTTAAATAAACAGAATCACAGAATGTTAGAATCTAAAATATAGAGGTCATCTAGTCCAATTTCCTTCCCAATATAGTCATCTCTTCTACAAACCTCCTGACAGATGGTAATTCAGTCTCTTTTGGAACACTTACAGTTTCAGGGAACTCATTACGATGTTAAGCAGCCCAGTCCATTGTTAGGCAGTTATCACTGATAGAGCATTATTCTTTATGTTGACAGAAAATCTCCTTATAAATTTTATCCATTGGTTTTCAGACTACTTTTTCTTGCAATGGTCTTCCAAAGTGAGATTTCTCCACACCTATCAGTCACTGGAATGATAACAAGATGTTCTGAATCAATCCACTGAGGCAAGAAAAAATAGATTCATACAGTGGTTTCTGGTAAAAAGTTAATTATTGGCTTTATAAAACAACTCCCCCTGTCCTTATCCAAAAAAGGCACACACTCACACAATTTTAACATTGACATTTTCTCTATTAGTTTCTTAAATCTAGATGATCAACAAAACAACAAATCAAGGCTTGATTCATTGTGTTTGCTAATATGGTATAAATGCTTATATTAAAAATTAAACAATCAGCTCTCACAAGCTTGGACAGTTGAACTTTAGTATATTCCTGGTACATCCCTATCTCATGTTAACAATTCCTGAGGTTTATCTTCAACACATTCATACTACTTGCTTTACCCCTTAATGGCTCCAACTCTTTCACTTTGACCAGTGTTCTCACTATGCAAGCTTCCAAATCTCTACCCTTTCATTTCTGGGGTCAGACCTTAAGGACAGTTCTAAATAAAGTAGCCCCAGGCACCCATTTCAGCAGCTGCACAAACAAAATCCTCCCCTCCAGGCATCCTCATGCTCTCACCAGCAGATCTTATTAAAACTGAGTTAATAGCCCTTCTTTCTGTAGACTCTGTGCTCTAAGGCAATCAGTGATCACTAAGAGGTTCCTTTTCCTCCTCTTTTTGATTTTAGTGAGACTGTGATATTCACATGCTGAGCAAGCATTTGGAGGTTGTAATCTGGACTGAATATCTCATTACTTTAGTCTTCCTTTCAAACTCATCATTCTTAAAATTTCTCCTTTAAAAAATACTTCATTCACAACTTGGTACCCCTCTTCTCTTTCTTTTATGTTCCATATCCAATCAGTTACTAAATCTTGTAACTTTAATGTGCCCAGTATCTTGCATACCTATGCTCTTCTTCTGCTTATATAAATACCACCCTGGTTCAGACAATCATCACTTCTCACCTGTTCAGCAAAAGAGCCTCCTTATGAGTCTTTGCCAGGCTCTTCCCTCTCTTATATATTCTCCACATAACAGTGAACGTAATTTTCTTAAAGTTTGGGTTCTATCAGCTCACTTTCCTATTCTATGAATTCTAGAGACTACTTTTAGATGTCATTAAACTATCAAATATGAGTTCATCTTTATGTCATCATATTTTCATTTCTATTTTGCATACATTTAAAATTGTGCATCCTTTTTAGTTCAATGATGCAACATATTACTTATGAGTATACATCTATTGGGTGTTATGATCAAAAAAATTACTACTACAGATCAAAAAACTTATGGAAGTTGAGTGAAAAACCTAATCAAGAAACTTAGCAAACCATAGTTCCAGAAAAATTCAAAATAAATCTATTCTATTTTCTACATGACAGTTTTCCAAATATTTGAAACAGCCTTCCTGTGCATGCCTTCTACAACTGGGCTTCAATTTGCCTTTCCACTATCATTCATATCCCATCTCTTGGGGTACTTTTTATTCCAGCCAAATTCAACTACTCTTTCCTATCTTATCTTGAAATTTCCCCCCTCTCTCATGTATTCTTGCAGGCTTTTTCTATTGCTGGGAAATATTCATGAAGGCCTGTTGAAATCCTTCTCTTCCCTCAAGGGAAAATTACTACTTAGCTTCCTAGAAAGTGATAGAGAAAAAAAAAAGAGATCAAAACAAGAAATAGGCAGAATCAAGAGAATGTTGTATACAGTGACAGCAAAATGTTTTAAGAACATCTTTGAGTGAATAAGCCATTTTGACTATTATAAATACCCAAATTAACTATAAAGGACATAAAAGAAGACACTTTCTGCAGGCAAAGAAAGAACTGATAAACAGAAATATAGAATTTATATATAATATATAAACAGTTATATGCATGTGTAAGTGTGAATGTATGTGCATGTGTGTATGCACATGTTGTTTGCCTCTTTTCTCTTGAACAGATAACTTGCTCCTGGAAGTCAGGTATTTATGACATTTTACATCTTTGTATCCTTAGTGCCCAGATCATTGCGTTGAATAGATATACCCCTTTTATTGGACGTCTTCCCCATCTTTCTTTATTTTCATGTTTTACCTTTGTTATTTTTCTGTTTATTCTATACTTAGCTTGTTTATGCATAATTGTTCATATATAATTTCTCCCTTTGAGTTTCTGAATGGCAGAAAGAATCTTTTGTCTTTCTCATCCTAGGCCTTTAGCACAATCCTGGCACATGATAGTATTTGTTGATTGTCTGACAGCCTTCTTAACCTCTTCTTTATCTTTAGTTCATTATGTGATATAATTTCTGGATCCTTCACCATTCTAGTTACCTTTTTTTAGCCATATTTATTCCATTTAGTTAATGTCCTTTGGAAACTGTTGCCCCGTGAACTTGACCTAACAATGTTGGTAGCTTCTTATCAGAACAGAACATAATGAATCTTTTTGAAGATTTCTTTAGTAGGTTTTGTTTTGTTTTTTTTCCCTGACCAGATTTTTTGTTCAAAAGGAACTACACTACCTTTGGTGGGGGTTTACAAAGTTGTGATTTATATGATGGTATACTTAGAGAACCCCAGAGATTCTACTAAAAAGTTATTAGAAATAATCCACAACTTTAGCAAAGTTGCTGGTTATAAAGGAAACCCACATAAGTCATCAACATTCTTATATATCACTAACAAAATCCAACAGTCAGAGTTACAAAGAGAAATTCCATTTAAAGTAACTACTGATAATATAAAATATTTAGGAATCTATCTGCCAAGGGAAAATCAGAAACTTTATGAGCAAAATTATAGACCACTTTTCACACAAATTAAGTCTGATCTAACCAATTGAAAAAATATTAAATGCTCTTGGATAGGGCGAGCAAATATAATAAAAATGACAATATCACCTAAACTAATCTATTTATTTAATGCTATACCAATCAGACTCCCAAAAAACTATTTTAATGACCGAGAAAAAATAACAACAAAATTCATATGGAAAAAAAAAGGTCAAGAATTTCAAGGGAATTAATGAGAAAAAAAAATCAAATGAAGGTGGCTTAGTACCAGTTCTAAAATTATATTATAGAGGAGCACTTACCAAAACCATTTGGTATTGGCTAAGGAATAGATTAGTTGATCAGTGGAATAGGTTAGGTTCAAGGGACAAAACAGTCAACAACTATAGCAACCTAGTCTTTGACAAACCCAAAGACCCCAGCTTTTGGGATAAGAACTTACTGTTTGACAAAAATTGCTGGGAAAATTGGAAACTAATATGGCAGAAACTAGGCATTGATCCACACTTAACACCGTACACCAAGATAAGGTCAAAATGGGTTCATGACCTAGGCATAAAGAATGAAATTATTAATAAATTAGAGGAACACAGGATAGTTTACCTCTCAGACCTGTGGAAGGGGAAGGAATTTATGACCAAAGAAGAACTAGAGATCATTACTGATCACAAAATAGAAAATTTCGACTATATCAAACTGAAAAGTTTTTGTACAAACAAAACTAATGCAGACAAGATTAGAAGGGAAGCAATAAACTGGGAAAATATTTTTACAGTTAAAGGTTCTGATAAAGGCCTCATTTCCAAAATATATAGAGAATTAACTCTAATTTATAAAAAATCAAGCCATTCTCCAATTGAAAAATGGTCAAAGGATATGAACAGACAATTCTCAGATTAAGAAATTGAAACTATTTCTAGTCATATGAAAAGATGCTCCAAGTCATTATTAATCAGAGTAATGCAAATTAAGACAACTCTAGGATACCACTACACACCTGTCAGATTGGCTAAGATGACAGGAAAAAATAATGATGATTGTTGGAGGGGATGCAGGAAAACTGGGACATTGGTGTATTGTTGGTGGAGTTGTGAATGAATCCAACCATTCTGGAAAGCGGTTTGGAACTATGTTCAAAAAGTTATCAAACTCTGCATACCCTTTGATCCAGCAGTGTTTCTACTGGGCTTATATCCCAAAGAGATGATAAAGAAGGGAAAGGGACCTGTATGTGCACGAATGTTTGTGGCAGCCCTCTTTGTAGTGGCTAGAAACTGGAAAATGAGTGGATGGCCATCAGTTGGAGAATGGCTGAATAAATTGTGTTATATGAATATTATGGAATATTATTGTTCTGTAAGAAATGACCAACAGGATGATTTCAGAAAGGCCTGGAGAGACTTACATGAACTGATGCTGAATGAAATGAGCAGGACCAGGAGATCATTATATACTTCAACAACAATACTATATGATGACCAGTTCTGATGGACCTGGCCATCCTCAGCAATGAGATCAACCAAATCATTTCCAATGGAGCAGTAATGAACTGAACCAGCTATGCCCAGAGAAAGAACTCTGGGAGATGACTAAAAACCATTACATTGAATTCCCAATCCCTATATTTTTGCCCACCTGCATTTTTGATTTCCTTCACAAGCTAATTGTACAATATTTCAGAGTCTGATTCTTTTTGTACAGCAAAATAACAGTTTGGTCATGTATACTTATTGTTTATCTAATTTATATTTTAATATATTTAACATCTATTGGTCATCCTGCCATCTGGGGGAGTGAGTGGGGGGTAAGAAATGAAAAATGGGAACAAGAGGTTTGGCAATTGTTAATGCTGCAAAGTTACCCATACATATAACTTGTAAATAAAAGGCTATTAAAAAAAACAAACAAACAAAGTTGTGATTTTAGCTCATGTTTTTATGGTACATAGCTATGAAAAATAAGTTTGTCAAAGTATTTGGCCAAAAATTTATGTCATGGTTGAATAGTTTGAGGTCTTATTTATGTGACAAAAATTTTACCAGAAAAAAATTTACCAGGTATTTAATGCTATCTCTAATAATGCTATCATCACACTTGGGAAAACTTCGCTTTTATAAGCTATATCAATTAGAAATGTCATGAAAGAGGGTATCTGTTTCCTATTTTTTTCCTTTTCATATAGTTGTTCTATTTGATTTTGCCTATTTATATCTATTAATATTAAAACAAAATAATTGTGGGTTGATAAGTTATTAAAATATTCAACTGATGGCGCTTCTTTGAAAACAGTATCCATTTAGTCTAACTAAAATCATTTTTTAGCAACTTATGTTCATTAGAGGTGTCTCCTAAAATCTTGGCAGTCAAAAAGTTGCTTTTTAAAAAGTGTGTTGCTTCATATAATGAATAGGATGGGAAGATTTCATGTAAAGTTCTCACAAAAAAGAAAATATTAATAATTTAATAATTGCTTTTTGTAACCTAGTTATTACATTCTGAATAGAATTTAACTTAGTCTTATTACTGGGTAAAAAATATTGGTGATTTTTGAGGGGTATGATTTTAAATTATTTTTTCAAATGATTGGACTACTTGGGGTATGATATTCTGGAAAGAAGGGTGACCTTGGACTTAAGAGAATTAAGTGTGAATAAAGTCTCCTCCACCTCCTACCTGTGTAATCTGGACAAGTCACCCAACTTTTCTCAACTTTATGCCTCATTGATCACCTTACTCAGTTTCCACATCTGTAAAATTAAGACATAGGGCAAATGATCCCCAAGTTCCTTCCAAGTCTTGAGATATAATTTTAATATGTGAACTAATATAATTTCCTTCTTTTATTGTCTTTATCATTTTCTTAGGTAAAAAAATGAAATTTCAGAGTTTGGTTAAATTTCCATTTCTCTTAGTATGTGATTTATAATAATGTTTTAAATAATAGTTGATAATCTTTTTTTATACTTTTTGATACTGGGTCATAAATTTTGCAAAAATATTTTAATGTCCAGGAAAAAAAAACAAATATTGTGATCAAGGCAATGTGCAATAATATATGTAATAAGAGTTTCTGTAGAACCAAACATAGATGGTATAGCTACTATATAAAGATAAGAAGTCATCTGACCACTGGATAGTTCACTTGTATTAAGTGTTTTAGATGAGATTCGGAATGTGAAGGGCCAATTAAACCCAGGCAATGGACATTTAATTGCCTTCATGTTAGCAATCAAAGTCTTCTCCACAAGCAACAGAAATTTTTCTGAGTCAGGCTTAACTCCAGTATAAGATTTGTTTTATTGAATTTATTTTTCAGGCAAGAAACTTTTTCATCCAGTGGCAAGGTATGCTTTTGGGTTTTTTTCTTTTCAGTGCAAAAAGTAATAGCAATTTAAATTTTGAATTCAAAGAGATGAACTTAGGAAACAATTGGTTTTAGAGGTCTCTAACAGTAGTATGTTTCAGGAGGACCAAATTTCATCCAATTTGTAGCTTGATTTCATCCAGCAAGACATACTTAAGCATAAAGACCTAAAAGTGGTAGGTGTTGTATTGAAATAGCATCACACTTAGGGTGCAGTGAGGCATAAAGTGAAGCTGAATGCATTCCCGTCACTAACATGACATTATTCCAGCATGACACACAACTCAAAGCCTTAGCAATTACAGCTGTGACCCCAAATTAGATTTTTTAAGCATGTATATATGTATATGCATTTTTAATTTTTTCCATCATTTTGTCTTCTAATATTTTACAAATGCTTGTTGTTTCTTAAAATAACTCAGTTCAAATAGAAAAAAAAATATTTCCCTTCTCTTCCCTCCTACTTTTTTTGTTCTTTTTTTGGGGGGGAAGAAATAAAGGAGGTTGATGAAATAAGATCCTTCTTTTCCCGGGTTAAGGGAACTGCATCTTGAGGGCCAGGGAAGGGATAGGGGGAAATCCTATATCTTCTGGAAGTTGAGCGTTCACTCCTTACCTTGAAATAATTAAATTGCTTCATAGCTGAGACTTTTTTCCATATAAATTAAAAGCTTAGCACACTGCTCAAATGTGGTTTAAAGCTGCAACGCCCTTGCCAGCTAAGCGTGTACAAAGTCCCTCTTCCTTTCTTGTGTCAGGATTCAATCACAAGGGCTCCTTGCTGCCTCAGGGCTGTAATTCAGAGTGTCATGAGCACACATTGGCATGTTAACATTCGCTGGAGGCTTTGGGAAACATTTTTTTTTTACCCTTAGAAGGAGCTTTGGAGTATTCCAAGCCTCAGATGGTGGGGAAGGTGGGGGTGGGGGGTGGGGAGAGAGATTGTGAGACTCCTCATAACCTCCATTTTCTATATTCCCAGTGTGGCTTAAAAGGAATGGACTCAAATGCACATTGTCTCCATGTGCCCAATATCCACACACTTTATTTGCACCCTAACTCCTATTGCTTTTTGCTCTCCCTAGAAATTTATATAATCACTTATCTTCTCTGTTTCTTAAAGGCAGATCAATTGAATTTAATAGAACAAGGGAGATGAGGAAGGGTATGAGGATGGGGCAGAGCAGCATTATTTCTTTCATAACAATTTGCTTTCAAATCATTTCAGGAAGACTAGAAAGTTAGAATTAGAAAAACAAAATCAATTGTGTTTTATTTTAGTTTGGAAAGGCACAAAAATCCACCCTAGCAAGGACTTTCCATAATCATGATGATATTGTTAGAACTGGTTCTTGAAGAAAGGTAGGGGACTGAGCTTTTCCATAAGTCTATTAGCATTATTAATTTTCTGAGTAGTAACAATTATCTTAGGTGTTCAAATTGCCACAATTATTATCCATATGCAGATAAGAAGAAGCAGGGAAGCTGTAGGTGCCAGCAGCTGGAGGAAAAGAATGTGGATCCTCCTACCCAGAATACTTTGCAGACTTTGCACATTCCCATCACTAGGCTTACTATGACCCTAGAGATAGCTTCTTATTCTGTTCTATAGCACCAATTCTCTTCTTGCTTTAAGTATTGTTTCCAAATACCAAAAATACATCATGAACCTCTTCTAATAATTTTTTACTTTCCCCAATGCTTCCAAAATAACCTGAAAATGCAGAATTTCCAAAAGTCCTTTAAAAAGGGATTTTTTTGGTTGAAAGTTAAGTTATTTGTCTCGTCCTCCCCCCTTTATTATTTTGCAAGTCCTATGATAGAGGGGAATAAAAATGACTGAGAAAGGAGTCTTTTTTTTTTAATCATAGACCCCCTTTGGCAGTCAAGTAAAACCTATGGATCATTTCTCAGAATTATATTTTTAAACATTAAAAGAAATTATTAAATTTCAATTAGTGATTAGGGAAAATAAAGATGCCTTTTTTCCTCATAAAAGTTTCTGAGAATTTAAAATCTATCCAAAATTCACTGTGGGAAGGAATGACAGTGGGACATTGATTCCAGGTTAAGAAAGATTGATTGAAGGACTCAGATAAGTCTAACTTAAATAGTGAGAAAGAGAGAATGAAAGAAACCTGAGAAGAAACAGGTGATGCAAGAACTTGATATGAATGTGAGGCTGAGAAGCTTGTGTTTTATGAAAAAGTTGGCATAAACTTGATGAGGAAACTAAGGAAGGAGTGACAAGATCACAGGACTCAAAGATGCATTTGGTTGTAGCATATTGAGCAGATAGAAGGAAAGGAGGTGAGAAAGGGACATGCCAAAAAGGAAGGAAGACAGAGTTACTGAAGTAACTTGATTTAGTTGTGGAGATAAAGAGAAAAGAACAGATTTTTTGAGATGCTGTGAGGAACAGATTGGTGGGAATAATTGGTACCTGAAGAAGAAGACGACTTGGAAAAGTGTCAGGGTTTGGGAGGACAGTATTTGAAGGAGGTTGGGAGAGAAGAAACAAAGAAAGAAGGTTAACTGAGGGCTTTCGAGATTTGGAAATAGTTATCTGGGCAATGGCTAGAGATAAAGGAGAAGTTTAAAGAGTCATTCAGGTGATTTTCCATCTTCATTAGCAGAATAAGTTTACATAATAAAAAAATCAAAATCAGGACCTAAATGAATAGTCAGAATCCTGCAGTTTTGAGACTGATATCTCTCTTTTTGAACCACCTTAGATTAGATCAGCATTGGTCTGGCTTCTTAGTCCACTTGATTATATTATCAAAAGGAGCTAAGGATACTTCACCTCACAAATCTGTGAATGGCTGGAGTTGTGTCATTCGTGTCTTTTGTGGGTCCATCCTACTCTGCTTCTCCATATACATTTTGTATGTTATTATGAATTCAAGTAGACAAGCATTTATTAAGTACTTACTATTAAGCACCGGGAATACAAATACAAGCAGAAAGGCAGAAAGTCACTTACCTTAAAAAGCTCTCATTCTCGTGAGAGAAGACAACATAAATAAATAAAAAGACACAACTGAATGAGGGCGGGGTGTGGAAGGTTAAGACATCCAGCCTTGGAAAATAATAGAAAATTCTGTGGAGTTATGTCAGCAATAGAGGTTGAAGGAGAATGAAGAAGACTTGGTTGGCCTGGGCCCCTCCCTTCAATGGAAGTTCTGGGAGAACCCAGTCAATCAGAAGGCAAGATGTCAGGATGGAAATACTTCCAATGGGAGAAGTAGTCAAGGGAAAAGATCTTCAAAAGTGAAGAGGTTTGTATAGGTTAATAGTCAATGTTCCTTAGAGATAAATCAGTAATCCAAAAAGGGGCTATGGAAGAACAATAAGAGCAGTATAGTAATATTCTTTTTAGTTGGTTGCCTTGCTTCCATGTATTGTCCAAAGGAGCAAAAACTACTCAGAAATGTAACCCCAAATGAACCACGAATAAAATTATCTGTATTGTAGATGAAATCAGAAGGCAAAACAGTCCACATTAGCCTCTGAATTCTACATTTTTGTTTCTTCCTCAAGGAGGATAGAAGTAACTGTGGGAAGATAAGAGGGAGTAGAATCATAACAATGGACAATCCCTGCCATAATGCTTGGGAATATTCTGTCAGGTCAAATAAATGATCCCAGTTCTATTGAAATAATTTCCTAAGTGGTCTCCCTTCCTCACCTCACCCCCCAATTCCATTCTATTCTGCACCCAGTTACCAAAGTGACTTTGTGAGGTGATAAGGCACAGTACAGTTCTGATACCTCCAATCCTGTTAATTCCTATAGCTTCCTATTATCTGCAGAATTCAATATGCAATATTCAATACTTATCTTTCCAGATTTGTTAAATAAAACTCCCTTTTAAAAAAAAACCCACAAACTAATCTTCTTACTCTTATTCAACACTTGATATTCCAACTTTATTTTCGTACAGTCTAGTACTCAAGCCTAGAATATACTGTTTTTCACCTTCACTTATTTGCTACCTCACTATCATATGTCAATCAGTTGCCAAGAACCCTAAATCTCATAACTAATATTACAAATTCTTCCTTACAACAAGATTGGGAGATAATCAGGATAAATTTTATCTTTCCCATTTCACAGATGATTAATTGCAGTCATAAGGACTTTATATGATCCTTAGTATCAGAATTAGAACAGGAGTCATAAGTGGAATTTGAAACCAGGACTCCTGATTTCATCTCTATCTCGCTTTCCCAAATATTGTACTTCCAATATAAAAAGAAATCATAGTTTACACCCCTCACCAAGTATTCACATAGAAATATGAAGAAATGGCCATTCAAATTGAAAGAAAGGAAAAGGACAAATAATGTAAAATGGCAAGAATATTAACATATTATAGGCAATGTCTTTTTTATATTTTATCCTGTCAACATGTATAACAAATCTTCTGCTCTGTATTATGATGTATCCTATATTTGACTGAAGTTTTTCCAGTGGAGTAACCAGAACATAGTATGACTGATCCAGATGTAGCTTTCACTTTCCCCCACCTCAGTATTCTTAGACTTAGACTTACATTAAAATGTCTGTTGAGATTTGAAATTGCAAATAGCTGGAAAATGATCCTTGCTCCCAATAGAGCACAAGGATTTAAAATCTCTCCATTCTTTTGGTCCTCAATTATCCTTTTTATCTGATCAAGAAATATACCAAACTAGATGGCCCCAGCACATGAAAAAATGCTTTTATTTCCCTAGACAGACCTGTTTAAATATTTTAATGAGGTAAAGCAGGAATGTTTGAGTAGGGCAAGGTAAGGAAGGGAGCTTTTTTAACTGAAATCTATGAACCTCTGAAGATCTGTGTGCCAACTTCACATTCAGCCCACTGTTGGCTAACAAATATTGGAGCTAACACTGCCAAATCATTAATTGTAAAATATTGGACAAGGCTTCAACTGTAAAAGGGGCTTTAAAGAACATCTTTGGGAAAAAATGGAGTTGAGAGATTGTGCATTGCTGAGGCCAGAATACTCCACTCTTGCATTTCCCTCACATCAAAAGCCAAACCAATGAATTGTTCTGATGTACCCCACATTTTATATTGTATGAAAAGATACTTATGTGATGAAAATTACAATTTCAAAGCTCCAAGTAACATTACTTAGGCTTTATAAATCCACAAGCCTGATTCTCTGATGAAAAGGTGTGTGTGTGTGTGTGTGTGTGTGTATCTGCCTCTCAGAAAAACAGGGACAGGGAGATACAGAGAAGCTGGAGTCAGAGATAGAGGCAGAGATGTAAAATAGAGAAGGCAAAGATATTTTCCCTACACACACACACACACACACACACACACACACACACACACACACACCTTAGTATTTAATTGAAAATTTTGAAATTCAGTGCCACGAAGCTATATTATGGGATGATTAAAGGTCAGATAGATTATGTATCTATATCTATAAGCTCTTTTTGGCTTGTAATCACAGATTCCACTATATATTCTAACATCTAGTTCAAAATGTAAAGTCTATTTGGGATGAAGTCTGGACAAAGGAGAGAGTGTAAGAAGACAGAAGATGATCTTCTCTAGAATGAAAAATGTTCCTTTTCTACCATATGATTGAAGGATGTGAGGGAGCTGATTGATTTATAAGTGAATTTTAAAGTCAGAGATAATGAAATCTGTTTGACCTCTTCTTCCCTGTTTACTACCCAGTCCTCTAAATGTGTATAACTTATGAAGATGTTACTGCCTTTAAATCAGGATATAATAGATATCTATCTATCTATCTATATCTACCTATCTATGTCTTTTACTTTTGAAATAAGTGATGCTTCTAGCTTTTGTCTCTGGTTATCTTTGTAGAATGGTATTATTACATTGATATAGAAAGAAGACAGTATGGTATCAGTAAAGAATGTTGGATTTAAAATGTAGAGGACTTGTGTTTAAATCACTCTTCTGATACCAACTATCAACGTATCATTAGAGACATCTCCATTTCTGCATCTCAATCCCCTTGCCTAAAATAAAAGACAGGGTTGGATGAAAAGTCCCTTAAGTATGTTTCCAGCTCTAGAATCTGAGTTTTATCTTATATGTGAATGGTTGAAATGTGATGTTCTTTTTCGTGGATTTGTTCCCATACCACTCCTCTCACTTCTTCCACTGAATGAACATCTTGTTACCTGGGCCATATTTACATTGTCCTTATAATCCAAAATCAGAGCATTAGAGCTAATTCACTCATCTATGATGTGATTCATTTCTCTTTTTGTTACTAAGATAGAGAGTGATTTGTTGTAGCAATTCCTATTTAGTAAAATGAAATTTTAAAAAATTCAAATTAGTAGGAATTGTAAGAATCTTTTCCTCACTGACTTAATTGAGTAATGGGAAAATATGGGCCAAAATTAAATCTAACAATGCACACAATATTAACCCCATAATTCTTCTGTAAAATAAAGAAAATTTTCTATCTTGTTCAAAATTAGAAATTGTATATGTCTATTTGTGTTCTTAACTTATTTGTAATAAAAGCTAATTATTATCTCATACTAAAGGTTGAGTAGCCTCCTGCTGGTTTATACTGTGAGTCATAAGAGCTTCATTTGGTTCTTCCTGAAGAAGCATTAGCTAAAACTTTGTAAAGCTAGCAAATGTATATAAAATTCATTATGTGAGGTGGGAAAAGTATAGTAAGCATGCCAATAGCAAATTTCTAAAAGTAAAAGGAGAATTGTTTTGACAAAACTGTTGTTTTGACCAAATTTATTAAAAAACAAAGCAATATACTAAGCCCTAAAATAGAAAATATTGGTGATGAGATCGTATTTATTATGTTTATTGTCTTTCAACACTTTCACTTGTGTAGGATGCTCAACCAAGAATAATTTCAGTTTAAAAGAGGTCGTGATATGTTGATGACGCAAATAGGATGCTTTAGATTATTGTAAACCAGATCACTGCTACTTTTCTAGTGAGTAGATATGGAATGTGAGATTTGCTGGCATGGGTATTCCTTACATTTCCATTTTCCTTGCAAACAGTAGCAAAAAACTCATTTTTGGGAACATTCCCCTTCCTGTCATATGAATAATTCTGAGAAGATAAGAACTAGAACTAAGAACAAGTCTGTTAACAGAAGAAAGAGCAGCAATTTCCATTTAGCTTTGGTATCTGACTCCTTTATTTTGGTGGTCCTGTGATGGACCACTTGTACTACCTTCTCTTAGGTCATTGCTTTAAGAAAGAGCTTCAATCAGCAACATTTAAGAAAGGTCAATTTGGAGGTCCCCTCATTTATTCAGAATTTTTTGATGGTTTCTTGATAAACATGTGAAACCAATGTAAATATGTTTTGCACTGGGTCTATGTGACAGACAAGATGCTATCGGAAGTAGAAGCAATACATTGTAGCAGAAAGTCATAGTAACAACCTCTCCAGGTTTAAGATTTTTCATCCGCAAAATGAAGGGTAGTAGATAGAGCATTGAGCTTGGAATCAGGACGATTTAGCTTTGTGAGTTCAAATCTGGCCTCAGTCACTTGCTACCTGTGTAACTCAGGTCATCACTTAATCCTGTTTGCCTCACTTTCCTCATCTGTAAAATGAGCTGAAAAGGGAAATGGAAAACAATTCCAGTATCTTTGCCAAAGAACAAAACAAAAAAACAAAAACCATGGTCATGAAGAGTTTGATATGAGGGACTTGGACTAGAGAGTGTCTGGGGTCTTTTTCAGTTCTAGGTGACACAGCAGAGAGTGCTCACCTGGAGTCAAGAAAACCTGAGATCCAATCCAGTCTCAGACATTTGCTCTCTGTATGACCCTGGGGAAATCATTTAATCTCCATCACCATCAGTTTCCTCTTATAAATTGGGAATAATAATAATAGTATCTACCTCCAGGATTACTCCCATTATCTCATGAGATAATATACGTAAAGCACTCCACAGACCTCAAACCCTGTATGTGTGTTAGCCAGGCATTAAGTCAATGATTGTAAGAAAAGTCACCAGGAAGGAAACCTAAGTCCAACTTCTTGAGCTGACATTTTCTAGCTGTTTGCCCTTTAGGAAGGAAACTAACCTCTCTAAATTACAGTTTTCCTTACTAATAAAATGGCAATGTTAACAATTATTGCACTTCCTACTTTATACAGTAATTATGAGTAAGGTGGTCAATTTTCATATCAATATGAATTGTCATTAATAATAAAAATAATCATCACTGAAGAAATGCTGAGTTGAGGATGATAGAGTCTTACATTTTGACCTGAAAGGAATCTCAGACCTCATCTAAGCCAAGATGATTTAGTAAAGTTAAGATACCTAACAAAAATCATTCAAATAGTAAGCCTTTATGGCAGATTTGAACCCAGGTTCTCTGATTTCAGAATCAATACTTTCTCTTTCCACTGCACTACTGTAATTCTCACTTATCCAAATCATTCCTTGAGATAGCAAAAATAAACTAAGAAGAAGGGCAATAATTTAGACATAGACTATATCAACTGGGAAACAAACCAACTGGATGTTTAACATTTGTCTTCTCTGACAGCATAAAGAAACTTTATTAATAAAAATTTTAAAATTTAAAAAAAATTAAATTTTTTTAAAAAAATTCATACTTTGTGGCATAAAATGCCACAAAAATGCCTTTGCAATGTCATATATATTATATATGTATATATATGTGTGTATATACAAATATATTTATATATACATACATATAGGTATGTGTGTGCCTCTCTCTGTGTTTATACATACACACACAATTTCATTTGATTCTCAGGACCTCTGTGAGAGATATACTCTTGTGATCCCCATTTTAATATGGGAGAAACTAAGACTGACAAAAGTTACATAAGGTCCCTAGATTCACAGTTAGTAAGCTAAGATTCAGATTCTCAGTTTCTTTATCTACTTTTCATCTAAAATTATTACCATTCTTAAGTTATTGACAAGAAAGCTTGTTTCTCTACAACCTCAGTTATTCCTTAAAATATAAAATTAAATATGACTGGGATTTCAACTATCAAATGACTTTTAAAAACTTCCTAAATTTCAAACAGATAGAACAAAGACAAAAAAGGAAATTGATTTCAAATCTAGCTTGTGCTATGTTTATACTAGTGAGGCTTACTCTTTTTCAAACAGATTTGGTTTCTGTAGCCTTCATCCCAAATATTAATTAAAGTGAATTTGCTTCTGAGATATTTGTGTGTCTGAATATTTCTTGAGGTACTTAGAAATACTCTAGGGTGTCACCAAAATTGAAAGACAATTTCTATTTTGTACAAGTGAATGATACTTCATTGTTATAATCTGAATATGATTGTCCTCTTCTTTCTTTTGCCAAAGGGGAAAAAATGAATGGAAGAAGTGCCGTTAGAGGACCAATCCATCTGGAAAATTCCAAAGCCAATATTAAGCCATATAATTTATGAGATTGTAAGAGAAGAGACAAGTAGCAGTCTTTAGGGGAATGTATAATATATTCACCCTAATACAATGCTGTTAATCTTCAACATTTGCCAAAGCCTTCTCAAACTTTTTCAACTTTCACCCATTATTGAAACACATTTAAGTCAGGAATAAAACCTGGCATCTGTTTAATAGCACACAGCGATGTAGCAGGCCTTTTTCAGCCAGGAAGTGAAAGTGATATAAATACCAAAATATCCTATATACAATATGAAATTACATCTAGTCAAAACAGCAGTTTCCAGCTGAGATTCAAATAATATCCAATTCAGATTACATCCCAATGAAACAGAAGCCAAATTGTAGATTGGGAGAAGGTAATTACTCAAATTATGGTTTAGGCAATTTCAAGAAGTATTAGCCTTAGTCATTTGGAAAGACTTACCATCTCTTTGCTTTCCAGAATGTGTTACAGATTTGGTATTGAATATCTTCTCCAAAAGTCACATCTCTAAGGGTGATGATACTCTGTGCTCCTATTTCAAGGTAAACTCTTTGAGGTCAGGGCTTTCCCCTCCCCCCACTTTGTATTCTCAGAACCTAGCACATACTGATCACTCAGTAAAACTTTAATGGTTGGTTTCTAAAATTCATAGTCCTTCACCTCCTTTCCTGTATAGACATGTGTCTATCTAACTAAATATGTGCTCAGAATGCCTTCAATTAGTTATGACATAAAAAAATATCATAAATGGTGCCATGGCTACATGGCACTCACCCAAATCAATGTGCTCGAGACTTCATTATAAGTACATATCATTTTACTCTTCTTTGTCCTATGCCTTGCAATCAAATTGAATTTCCTGATGCTTAGAACTATTTTATAAACACTTTTAGGAAATTAGGAAATGAGGGATTATTCTTTAAGGACCTAACCTAGAGATCAGGTTTTCATGGATAATTTTTAAAGTAATCGGAAAATTGTCTGGTTCATTCATACTTCCATATTTCTTTTGTTTTTTCCTTTGTTTAGAGGAAGAAAAAATCAGATAACAAATGATTCTATGGTAATGTAAATGAAGCACACAAAATACCATGATGTCAGGAAGCTTTCTGATGGCCTGAGGAGGAGCCTGTGATTCTATATCTGACACATAAGTTTAATACATAAAGCCTAGCTGATGAAATTCTGAAATTGCCTCATTGAAGTGATGAAGTAAAAGATATCATTCTCATCTAAGGCCATGAAATAGTGAATATACTTGTCAAAGTAAGAGTTGTATTGAACAGAGCTAATCCTGGGAATTTATAACTCAATATAATAACTTATATGTTAAGTACTATATTCATATATTGTAATGTCTAGACTAGCTCTCTGGAGGATCTCTAGACAAGCTTTGGTCTTGGAGGAATGATGAAGGCAGGAGAGCCACCAAGAGGATCTCTGTTTCTGTCTCCATCTTCTCTGTCTCCTCTGTGTCTGAGTCCTTGTCTGTGTCTCCTCTGAGTCTTAGTTTGAGTCTGAGATCGAGCTCAAGTTCTCTTCTCCAGTCCTCTCAGACCTTAAATACCTCAGAATGATTACATCATTATATCACACTAAGTATATGCCAACTAGAGTGATTACATCATTATATCACACTAAGTGTATGTGAACTAGAGAACCATTATCTCATCAATCACACTGAGTAAACATACTGCTATAAGTATCCTTGCTTGAAGTAGAATGCAGGTGATCACTCCCTTCATGAATTCTCAGGGAGGGAGATGAGAAATTTCACAGGGATAATGGAGAGCCAAACCAGATATTTTTAGCAGGTTTCCTCTGGGCTGAAGGGTCTTATAACTTACTCAGAGTTCCCCCACTATCTGCAGTCCTCTACAATATATACACATAACAAGTGATTTTTCTGGTATTCTTGATCCTGATTATATTACTCTAGTGTAATATTTTGAACTGTTGAACAACTATTTTTCCCTAAAAATAAAACCAGGAAAAACTCATTCCTATGATCTCAAATATATGTCAATGGAAGAAAAGGGGTGATCAAGTGAATTCTTGGTCAGAATTGAGCTGCAGCAATAGTGTCAGGAAAGGGAAGCAGAGTAACCAGAGACTGAATGTGACTGAGATGTCAAGAACAGTTAACTGTTCAGTGCATTTGGTTGAAGTTTATATATCACTGAACATTAAGAATCCAAATCACATATTGAAAAAAAATAGGTATGTGTGTATACCATATATGCATATATGCGTTTTATATATATATATATATATATATATATGTGTGTGTGTGTGTGTGTGTGTGTGTGTGTATCATATGGATTTGCATATGTATATGATGTATATGTGTATGTGTTTGTGTGTATTTGTATTCCCTTTGAGCTTAGGAGACCATAGGTTACATTGCTTCTAAGTCGTGAAGGAAGAAAATTCTATCTCTTTCCTAGATATAACTATTTCCAGTTAGCATAGTACAACTATAGATTAGCCTTTTATATACATTTAAGTTCATAATGGAACCAGAAGAGGTAGGTATAGAAATGCCCTATGGATTTTCGTCCTAGATGATTATCTGAATGGAGACAGATTACTTGGTGCTCACATAGTTTTTCCAGCAAAAGATCAAAATTCACATTGGACAGAAAAATTGTTAAAAAAAAATTCAATCAATCAAATGATATAAAAAGCAAGTTTCATAAGAAGAAATTAAAGCTATCATAGTTTTGCAAGATGGTATAAATCACTATTGAATAGAAAAATGCAAAATTATACAACTCTAGAATACCCTTTTACCTATTGGGTTGATTAACATGAAAGGAAAAAAAAATAGCAAATTATGGAGACACTAATGCATTCCTGATGAGGTTAAGAATTAGTCCAACTATTGTGGAGAACAATTTAAAACTATTCCTAAAGGGCTATAAAAATGAATACCCTTTGATGCAGCAATACCACTACTAGATCTGTGCCTCAAAGAGATCAAAGAAAAAAGGAAAAGAACTTATATGTACAAAAATATTTGTAACAGTTCTTTTAGTCATCGCAAATAATTTAAAACTGAGGGATGCCCATCAATCGAGGCAACTAAACAAGTTGTGGTATATGATTGTGATGGAATACTATTGATTCTGTAGGAAATGATGATCATAGAAAATGATGATCAGGACTTTAAGAAATGACAAGTAAGCTGATTTCAGAAAAAGCTGGGGAGATTTACTTGAATTGATGAAAAGTAAAGTGCAAAGAATCAGGAGAAGATATTATATCATAATAATAATATTGTAATAATTATCACAGTTACTCTGTTTAAGACAATGATCTAAAATATGCTGAAAGACTTATGATAAAGAAGTCTATCTACCTCCAGGAGAGAATTGATGAATTCTGAATTCAAATTGATGTGTATATAGAACTTTATTTTTTGCTTTTGTTTTTATAACATGGCTAATATGACAATATGTTTTACAAAATTTCACATATGTAATTGATATCATGTTACTTACCTTCCTTCTCAGTAAGTGGTAGAAGGGCCAAAGAAGGAAGGAAATTTGGAACTCAATTTTTTAAGTGTTAAAAATTAATAAATATAATTTAAAAGTAAAAAAAAATCCAAGAAGAAACTAAAGGGACTTCTTAGACACCAGAATATCATAGAAAAGTGGTGTGACTACAAGACCAATGTTAGTATAAGCAAACAAACTAATAGCTTCACAGCACAAGCAAAGATGGTGACAGACAAATATAGTTTACAGAACTCAGTGAGTCTTGCCGGAGTGAGACCTGATGCCTCCTCTATTAAAAAAACCCAAGCTTCAGATTGGAAACCTTGGAAACACCAAAATAGCTTACAGTGTTGACATAATATACAGTCAATGTAACAAGACTCTTCAGAGAACTAGGGGAGCTAGAGAAAAATCAAAGGTCTGATCATCACATCCCAAAGAGCAACGGAGGGTGGATCTTGGTCCTAGTGTAAAGGTATAATTCGGGTACTAAACCTGGAAAGATGAGTATCAAAGAAGATACAGACCAGGAAAATACTCAGAAGGAGGAAAAAAAATCATTGAAGAATTGATGCAAAAGATAAAAAAAAAAGTATTACATAAAAAGCTTTATAAGAAAGAATTGAAAGGAGCATAAGTAAGAGAAAATAAAAAGCAATAAAAACTACTCAAATAATAGATTCCTAAAACAAGAGGAATCAATGAGTCCATGAGAAAACAAAAAAAAAAATCTTAGAACAAAATGTAATTTAGAAAAATGGATGAGGGACAGCTAGGTTGCTCAGTGGATAGAATACCAGCTCTGAAGTCAGAAGGACCTGAGTTCAAATCTGGCTTCAAACATATAGCACTTCCTAATTGTGTGTTCCTGGGCAAGTCACTTAACCCCAATTGCCTCAGGAAAAAAAAAGATGAAAATATAAGAAATCTGAAATCCAAACAACACCCATATCATTTAGAAAATGGATCAAGGAGAGATTATTGAAGAATCATTGAATTCCTGAAAAAGCAAAATTAAAAGAAAAAAACTTGATATCATATCATAAATGAAAACTATTCAAAGGTATTAGAAATAAAGGACAAAGTAAAAGTAAAAAGAATATATTCATTATTTCTTGAAAGAAACTCCAAGTGGAAAAATCCTAGAAATGATGTAGAAAAAATTCTTGACTCTCAAGTCAAAAAAAAAATAATGTAAGCACATTATATAATAAAAATGAACAATTTTAAATATTTTATAAACTAATGAAGAATGAAATAAACAGAGCCAGAACAATTATACAATATCAACAACACTTTTATAAAGATGAACAATTTTGAAAGTTACAAAAACTATGATCAATATAATCATTGAATTTGTTTTTCTTAACTATGTATATTTGTTACATGGGAATTTGCTTTGCTTTTTTCTCTTTCTCTTTTTTTTTTTCCAATGGCATGGGAGGTCAAATAGAAAGAAAATAAATTCCTTTTGATTAAAAAAAATAAATGGAGATAGGGGTGTGGGAGAAGTGGAACATTGCATAAATCATAGGAGGTCATAGTACCATGAGTTTTGCTTGATTGTTTCATTTTATTACAAGAATTGTCTCATGATGTGTAAATAATATATAAATGTTTGCAATAAAAAAAACTAAACAAGCAATGAAACTTAGAAAATAATGCAAGCATTCAGAAATAAGCAATTTATATATACAGGAATTTTACTCAAAATTACAAAGCCTACCTGGCAATGTCTGATGAAAATGAGAGGAAATATTGGAATATCTCAAAAGCAAAAGATCTAGGCTTATACCCAAGAATAACTTGCCTTGAAAATCTGAATATAATTCTTCCAGGAGAAAAGTAAATCATTAGTGGAACAGAGGACTTTCAAACATTTCTGATGAGATCAAAACAGTAGAAACCTTGAAATGCAAACATAAAAGTCTAAAGAATCTTAGTAAGGCAATTTTATTTGAGTATTTGAAAAGTATCGTAGTATACTGTAATGCTAACATTCAAACAGAGGATAAAAATAAATTTCTCTTTAGAAACTTAATGTCTTTAAAGAATTTTGAGAGAATTAAATAAGAAAAAAAAAAAAAACTGAGGTCCTTAGCATGTCTTTCTTCTGAAGGTCTAAAGAGGAAAAAGAGATGGATGGTAAAAGACATCCACTGGTGTAGAAAGAAGTGAAGAAGGACTTGGAATTTGTTACTTTTTATATTTGAGAGCTAAAAATAGAAGAGTATAAGAAAGTGGAAGAAATAATGGGAGAGAGCATCTATGATGTCTGAAATGGAGAATGGAAGATTGAACAGAGAATTTGGAATAAAAACACATCAAACTTATAAGGGAAATGAAGAGGAATAGAGAGGAGGTTTAAGAGGGAGA
This sequence comes from Sarcophilus harrisii, assembly GCF_902635505.1. NCBI lineage: Eukaryota > Metazoa > Chordata > Mammalia > Dasyuromorphia > Dasyuridae > Sarcophilus > Sarcophilus harrisii. The sequence continues at coordinate 183,169,794 of NC_045426.1, read as the reverse complement.
ATAATATTGGGGAGGGAACAGCAACAGCCCAATCAAACTTCCTGATCCCAAAGTAGATATTAAAGAGGGGGAAAAAAAGGAGTAAAACCTAAGCAGTCACCTTAGGTAATTTGAAAATGGCTAAATCATTTGTGGTCTGTGAATGTAATGACATAATTGCATTGTAAAAGCAGATGATTACATAAGGATGTTGGTTGATACAAACTGATGCAGAATGAATTGAGAATAATTTAGAAAAGCATAACATTTTGAAGTAAAACAACATTGCAGTGCAATGATTAGGCACATCTTCCAAGAATATAAGAGGAAACATTTTACCAATCTTCTAACAGAGACTTGATATATTTGGTGTAAGATATGTATTTCTTTCTGTACTTTTTTTATACATGAACAATGTGAAGATTTTAATTGTTTGGTTGTTTATTGGTGTGTACACACACACACACACACACACACATATACATACATACCCACATAGATATGTATGTATGTATATCTCCTCAGAGTAGTCACTGAAACATTCAAAATGCAAATAAGAAAGAATAAAAGGAAATTCAGAGGAAGCAAAGACAAAGAGTATTTCTTGGAACATATATTTTACATAATTTAAAACAATCTAATGGTAGAAATTAAATTTGTAGTTTTAAATAAAATCCTTTTTGTTTTTTGTAGTTATTCTCTGTCTCCCTTTTCCTTTCCCTTTTTCTCTTCTTCCTTCTTTCCCTCCCTCCCACTCTTCTTCCTCTTTTCTTCTCTCATTTTCATATCTCTGAATTCATAATTTCAGGATTAAATAATAATGTTTCCTATACTATTCAATTCCTAGATTCTATATTCTTTTGTTATGGGATTCATCTCAAGTTCAAAATTTCTCCTCTTCTCCTCTAAATTGTCTCCTTTTCCAAACTTCATAATTTTAAAGATATAACTCTTCTTTCTACCATGTAGACAGGCAATTTGGAAATGTTTTTCGATTCTTTTATTTCCTTTACTCCTCCCCTGCAAAGTGGAATCAGTTGTCAAGTCATCAATAATATGTCCTCAACATCTCTTACATCTGCTCCTTTCTTTCTATTTATATGGTCACTACTGTATTTCTGGCTTTCATCATCTCATTTCTTGGTCTACTGCAACAGACTCATGACTCCAGTCTTTTTTCACTATGTTCTATTCTTTACACAGCTGCTAAAAATAATCTTCCTAATGCACATGTTCAGACAATTTAGTAGTTCCTTATTGCTTCTAGGATAAAATACAAACTATTTTTTAATCCTCAGAGCATAGATTACACATAGTATGCATTCAATGAATGTTTGTTGAAATGAATTGATTCAGAGCAGAGTACCAAAGGATATGACTGGGCAATCCAGATATTGTAAAGGGAATCCAAAGTGAGTCATAGAACAATTAGACTGACTAGGAAATAGATTGAAGAATTACGTTTCCCTGTAGTGAGTTGATTTCTTTTTAAAACAATTATTAAAAACAATGTGAATATTGATCATAATATTGAAGTCAGTAAAATATTCAACTATTGCAATACTAGGCCACTCTTTGTGACACAAAGTGTTGGCAAATATTTTTACCTAATATTTATTTAAGGGATATTTCATAGTAATTGAATATCACTCTGCCTGTGTTTATACAAGCAAAATAAAGTGAAAACCTGAGTAATTATCTGGTGAATTGGATCAATGTAGATAATGAATCTTGATAAATCACAACAAAATATAATGCTTTTGTTTTCATTAACAGGGTTCCCTCCTCTCTGGATGTTGTAGATAATTACAACAGTCCTTTATTTCTTTTAGCCTGTGTAGACAGCTTTAAAAAAAATCAATACAACATATTGCTTTTTGTATAGAAAAAACCTCAAACTACATAGTACCTTATAAATGAATGTTTCTAGTACTTATCTATGTTCCAGTTTTGATTATCTCTTGACAGAGATGCAAAAGAACTTCTAAACTAAAACACAAGGAAACTCCAAAGAACAACCATGCTTTTAATTTGAATACTATGTAGACTAAATTTATCCCGTAAACTACCTTCATACAACTAATGAATAGTCCCTAAGCTGATCCATCATAAGTATTTTGTGGCTGGTTTGTTTGTTACCCTAGAGTGGAGCTGAAGGTACTTCTTTCTTTACAAACTAGGCATTAATTAAGGTAAGCAGGGGACTAGAGTGGCTAATTGATATTACCAAGTGCAGAAAAATGTAACACACAGCAGTGAAACTATTCTTAAAGAACTATAGCACCATTTTCTTCAAAGCAAAATCAAAGAACAATAATTTTTTGAAAAAAATACTTTGATATTTTGTAAAATTATAAGTACTTGAATATAAAATTGATTTTGTGCATAAAAGACATTAAAACTCTTTTTTTTTTTACCCTTATGGTTATCTTGAGTGCACAGTAGAAAATCATCACAGTTTTGTCTTTCTCCCATCTTTTCCTACATAGATAGGAAATTCCAGTTAATATTCATGCAATATTTAACATGAAACTTTAACCTTGTAATAGCCAAACTAAGGTGAAAAAATAGCTCCCTGAGCCCTGAAGATCAGGAAATCAGCAAGTCTGCTCTTGAAAAATGTTACAAAAATGTATTGCTTAAAATATTTCATATTTTTACCTACAATGCTTTGAGAGAAACTTGTTTTAAGAAGTATGTGATTTCTGAGCAGAGCTACAACTAAGTATGTTTGTATCCAGTGCTAAAGTGGCTGTGTTCAGGTTTAGAGAGGGTTTTTTTTTAATCATAATCTGTAACCTAATACCTGACACATAATAAGTGTTTAATGAATTTTTCTTGGTTTATTGTAAGGAAAAGAATAGGCCCTACTATGATGTCCCACCCTCTCCTGAAAGCTTCATAATTTATGTGAAGGATATAGAAGCCTTGGATGGAAGATGGACAAATCATGGGAGTTGAGAAAAGGAGAGAAATCACTATAAAAAAGATCACATATATATTATTGTGCATAAATGAGAAGAAATTGGACCAATAAAATCTTCTTCTGAATGTATTAAAAAATATGCACTTGAACTTGGAACATATGTTTAACAGATTGCTATAATCAAAGACTTGAAGACTAACACTACCACAAATGGACAGGTACAACTTGCCATAGACCAAAGAAAAAAACATGTCTCTTAAGTCAATAAATCAATTTAGTACATTAAACAGCTCCACATGGCCAATCAAAATGTACTTTAGACTTGAATCTTAGAATGTTTTTCCCTAATGTTATTTACTTAGTATTCTTACATAAGCTATATTGCCACATTGAGTGCCCCTCACTCTCCTTTTTCATTCTGTACTATAATGATTTCATGGATGAGTTAGGGAAGATCATCAAACCAACAAAATGAATGATATTTATTTCAGAACAGATCATGATTCAGTATAGAACATCTTATTGAATGTAAAATGTAAAGAAAGCACTTTATTTTGCCAATATTTTTCACCTCTATGTATGAATCCAGAGTCTTTATATTGTCAAACTATCCCTTCTCCACTGACCTTAGTTAATTATCTTTTTCAAAATTGCACATGAATTTTAACAGAATATAGTAATGGAAATATTGAAAGCAATACATGTATTACAGTTATTATTACATAATATTACATTTACCTATATTTTATATTCCTTCATTCAATGTATTTATATTTAATAATTTGTGGAACATGTGATTATTTGCAAAGAAAGGGAATGCTAAACATAAGATTTTTCAAAGGATAATGTCTGATATTATAATTGGCATATGCTAAATAGTATCATTTTACAAATTGGTAAATTACTATTCTGATGCTTCATGCTGGTGTGGAGGTGACCCTGGGCTCTTGAAGATGATAGTAGTCAGGACCTATCAAGATGAAATGGCTTCTATTATAGGTTTGGCAACCCAATTAAGCTTGGAGAAGCTTGTCATGAGAAGCTTAGTTATAATAACCTACAAAACTTTCTATTAAGGTACAGATGAGTTATGATTTTTATGAGTTGATGAGTTCATACTATGGAAACCATTCTATATCATTCATATCTATATAATTCTAAATTATTCATCCTTAAAAATTTGAAAATCAATAAATGAAGTGACAAATTAATTGTTTTTGGTATCAAAGCATGACTTCAAATAATACATTTTAATATTTAGTTTAAAATGTATTTTAATATTAAAAATGATAAAGCAGAAAATTTTAGATTTAGAGAAAAGAGTTCCAATTTTCTGCTGCTTAATTTGTAATCTGAAAGTACTCATCATAGATAAGATTATTGTTAAGAACTGATTGCTTAAATTGCCCTTATTCAGAAAAGGTAGGACTGTGTATACTAAGTGTATGTGTGTGTGTGTGTGTGTCTGTGTGTGTGTGTGAGAGAGAGAGAGAGAGAGAGAGAGAGAGAAGAGAAAGAGAGAGAGACTTTGCATAGGTATATATGTAAAAAGTGTATTAGCAAGGATATGAAGATATACTCTCCTTTTTCTTGATGCCTCCCAAGCAAAGCCAAAGCAATATTTTCTATGGATAATTTTAGAGCTTTCACTGTTGGAGTCTAAAGAACTAGAAATAGAAGAATACAGTTCAAGGATTTTTATTTTCTTTCCTTTGTGAGAAATGAAGAGGAATGGGAAACAAACTGAGAAATGACCAGAACTTATAGTATCAGAATCAAAAATGTCCAAAATAAAAATAATTTGATCTCCTCTAAAATACAAATCAAACTCTTCTGATTCCAAAATAACTCTACACAAAATATCCTTCTGCATGTGATTTGGTGATGTGACAATATCTTTTACAAAGCTCACTTTTGATAATGCATGAAGGTAACTAGCATTTCTTTGATGATCAATGTTAGTAAAAGTTAATAAGTTGTTGAAAGTCAAATTAAATCTATTTTTTTTGCAATTTTTATTTTTATTTTTTATTATAGCTTTTTATTTACAAGATATATTCATGGGTAATTTTTCAGCACTGACAATTGCAAAATCCTTTGTTCCAATTTTTCCCTTTCTTTCCCCCACCCTCTCCCTAAGATGGCAGGTTGACCAATACATGTTAAACATGTTAAAGCATACATTAAATACAATATCTGTATACATGTCCATACAGTTATTTTGCTGTACAAAAAGAATTGGACTTTGAAATAGTATACAATTAGCCTGTGAAGGAAATAAAAAATGCAGGCAGACAAAAATTCAGGGATTGGGAATTCTATGTAGTGATTCATAGTCATCTCTCAGAGTCTCAGAATTGTTTTTTTTTTTTTTTTTTTTTTTGCTTCAGATGGCTTTATTTTTTTTTTATTTAATAGACTTTTATTTACAGGATATATGCATGGGTAACTTTACAGCATTAACAATTGCCAAACCTCTTGTTCCAATTTTTCACCTCTTACTCCCCACCTCCCTAGATGGCAGGATGACCAGTAGATGTTAAATATATTAAAATATAAATTAGATACACAATAAGTATACATGACCAAAACATTATTTTGCTGTACGAAAAGAATCAGACTCTGAAATATTGTACAATTAGCTTGTGAAGGAAATCAAAAATGCAGGTGTGCATAAATATAGGGATTGTGAATTCAATGTAATGGTTTTTAGTAGTCATCTCCCAGAGTTCTTTTTCTGGGCATAGCTGATTCAGTTCATTACTGCTCCATTGGAAATGATTTGGTTGATTTCGTTGCTGAGGATGGCCTGGTCCATCAGAACTGGTCATCATATAGTATTGTTGTTGAAGTATATAATGATCTCCTGGTCCTGCTCATTTCACTCAGCATCAGTTCGTGTAAGTCTCTCCAGGCCTTTCTGAAATCATCCTGTTGGTCATTTCTTACAGAACAGTAATATTCCATGATATTCATATACCACAATTTATTCAACCATTCTCCAACTGAAGTCAAATTAAATCTAGCCCCATATGGTACATGATACTAAAAAAATATAGGAGACAATAATTGACACATTAACATGTCATATTTCCTTCTCTAATAAGTTTTTTTGAATAAAATTTTAAAAGTTTCAGAAATTTGGCTTGACTTAAGAAAATATGTCTTTTTTTCCTGTTTTATAATGCTTTGGATGTCCCATGTAGCAAAAATAAGCAAACATTCCATTTATTTAGCTTATAGATAGAAACTGAGGGAAAGTTCAGCCATAGTATAATCCATAAAGAAAAAAATATAAATTATGAAAATTGTGCATCCAATGTTGTAGTTGTTCCCTCAGTCTACAGGAAGCTTGCTAATGGTTATATTCATTAATTTTATTTCCTCTGGTTCATTAATTTTATGTTATTGACTTCTAAAATGACACTAAGCTTTCAGCCAGTGGATATAAGTCTCTCACTGCAATTCTTTTCATTAACAAAAATCCAAATTATATTCAAAGCAAAAACAAGTAAACAAAATCTTTTATGAATTAATCTGAGCCTTTAATTGACCAAACACTTCTATTAGAAGAAAGACCATAAAACAATTAACTGAAAACTGAGACATATTGCTTTAATTTCTTTTGGAGAAACACATACACACACACACACACACACAGCCCTTTTCCTCTTCTTAATGAAACCAAGATCCCAGCAAGAAGTTCTGTTTAACAACAGGCAAATTAAGATCAAAGGGGATGGGCAAACTATGAGGATTGGACTGCTCTTAATGTACCTTACTAGGAATGTACTGGGTTCATGTAGATTAGACATATCGTTAGTCAAGAGGATCTTTGTCTACACATTGAGAACTCTTGGCCGCTCAATATCTTTTTCTTCCTGTCCTTTCCAAACCTGCATCTGTCTAAGAGGAAAATGGATCTCTTCCTCATAAGACAATGACAGAAATAGGCTGTGGAAGTGAGCCTATGTCCAATCAGTGGCAATATGCATAGTAATGTGTGGCACAGCTTGTGTAATGAAGTTCCCAGCGTGCAGCCTGGAAAGGTATCCTCCAGTGTGGAGGGTGATTTATTTCCTCTGTCAAGAGGCAGGACAGCCAGGACTTGTCCTTCCCCACTGTACCTGCAGAAATACTCTGTCATCTTGGGAAGCGGTAATAGATTCTGGGAGTGCAGCTCAATGGTATTGTTTGGAACCCTTTAGTTTAGCTGGGTTATTTCCCATCCCTTTTAATTCTTCTTCTGGAACATTATAAAGGTGGTTACAAAGTGATCCCTAGTTTAAAAAAAAAAAAGACTACCATATTTTGCATTTGACTTCAAAGCTGAACTCAGAATGATGAATAAAACACCTATGTTGTAGCTAAAGTAGACACAAAATTGATGGTACTGGGTCACTTATTTTTAACTCCTTTTTTTCATAGACTTGAAAGTACTAAGATCTTCTCTTGCTTCTTAAACTATGATGCACTCTGAATACTCTAAATCTCCAACTTTTTTTTAGTTCTGAAATATTGCTGCTATATATTGAAGAGACAGTGTTTCTTAGCCAGAATCCTTTCTTATTTTGGTTGGAGTTCTTGGATTTCATGTTAATTTTTTGTTCTCATTTATAAATGTGCAGTTTAGTTCTTCTAACAATAGCTTCTCTCACCCAAACCAGATTTTTAAAATTTCAAACAAATCGGGTGGAAGTATGATAAATTTGAGTATCTCTCAATTCTCCAATTTTTCTTTATATTTCTAAATAATAACAAATTACTATCACACACCAAAATTACACTCTATATGTGACCAACATAACAAAAGATAAGAAAAAGAACTGTAATTGAACTGTCAACAATCTGTCTTATGTTGGCTTCTTTCTATAAGATATTTTATTCCAGACTGCTATTATAAATGCATACATACCTAAGAAACACTTATAGACTTTGCTCTTTAGAGAGTTATCATTATAGAAAACACATATTGGAGTTTAAAGTTCATGTATTTTAAAAGTCTATATTTTGATTAAGCTTCAGGTTTAAGAATTCTTACCACTTTAATAAAAGCAGATTTCTATATTAGGGATGCTGAAAGCATCTGGACTTGGTTGCCAGTTTATCTTTCTTTAGGTCATACATATAAAATCATATTTAATATATTTCCATATTAATCATGTTTTGAAAGAATTAAAAATGTCCATATTAGTCATGTTTTGAAAGAATTAAAATAGAAAACCTACAAGAAAGAAAAACAAATAAAAAAGTTAATACAGTGCACTTTGATCTGCATTGAGACTTCATATGTCTTAGGATGTGGACAGTATTTTCAATTATGAGGGTTTTTTGGAATTGTTTTAGATCATTGTATGACTAAGAAAAGTAAAGTCTATCAAAGTTGGTCATCATATTATGTTTCTATAACTGTGAAATGTTCTCCTGATTCAGATCACTTCACTCAACATCAGGTCATCTAAGTCTTTTCAGGGTTTTTTTTTTATCCACATATTCATCATTTTTTTAATAACAGTAGTATCCCATCACAATCTCATACTACTGCTTCTCTAGACATTCCCCAATTGATGAACATTCCCTTGATTTCCAATTCTTTGCCACTATAAAAAAAAGATGCTATAACATTTTTGTATGTGTGGGTCCTTTTCCATTTTTTAATGATCTCTGGGATATAGATCTTGCATCAGAGGCTATTAACATTTTGAAATCCTTTGAAAATAGTTGCAAATTGTTCTCCAGAGTGGTTGGATCAGTTCACAACTCCAACAACAATGCATTAGTGTTCCAATTTTCTCCTGTCCTTTCCAACATTTATTCTTTTCCCTTTCTGTTATCTTGGTCAATCTGACAGGTATGAGGTGGCATGTCAAAGTTGTTTTAATGTTCATTTTTTAATCAATTTCTAATCAATATCTTTTGACTATTTATCAATTAGGGAATAACACATATTCTTATAAATTTTATTCTACCCTCTCTATATTTTAGAAATGAGGCCTTTATCTGAAATATTGGCTATAAAATTATTTCCCAGTTTTCTATCTCCTAATCTTGATTGCATTGCCTTTATGCAAAAAGCATTTTTGATTTAATACAATAAAAAATGATCCATTTTATATTTCATAGCATTCTCTAATTAAAAATATTGAAAGTAAAAAAACTTTTGAACTAATTAATAAAACTAAGAGTTGGTTCTATGAAAAAGCCAGTAAAATAGATAAGCCTTTGGTAAATCTGATTAGAAAAAGGAGGGAGGAAAATGAAATTAGTTGCCTTAAAAATGAAAAGGGAGAACTTTCCACCAATGAAGAGGAAATTAGAGAAATAATAAGGAGTTATTTTGCTCAACTTTATGCCAATAAATTTGATAACCTAAGTGAAATGGATGACTACCTCCAAAAATATAGACTTCCCAGACTAACAGAGGAGGAAGTAAATTGCTTGAATAGTCCCATTTCAGAAAAAGAAATAGAACAGGCAATTAAACAACTCCCTAAGAAAAAAATCCCCAGTACCAGATGGTTTACATCTGAATTCACCAAACATTTAAAGAACAATTGCCCCAATCTATATAAAGTATTTGATAAAATAGGGAATGAAGGGTCCTAACCCCAAATTCCCTATGACCAAACATGGTATGATACCTAAACCAGGTAGGTTGAAAACAGAAAGAAAATTATAGACCAAACTCCATAATGAATATTGATCAAAATCTTAAATAAGATAATGAAAAGACTGAAAATCATCTCCAAGATAATACACTATGATCAAGTAGGAGTTATACCAGGAATAAGGGCTGGTTAATATTGGAAAACTAACAATATAATTGGCCATTTAATACAAATTAACAAAACTATAATCATCTCAATAGATGCAAAAAGCATTTGATAAATCAACATCCATTCCTATTCAAAACCGGGAGTATAGGAATAAATGGACTTTTCTAAAATAATCAAGGATTTGAACCATCAGTAAGCATCTATGTAATGAGACAAAGCAACCATTCCCAATAAGATCTGGATGAAACAAGGTTGCCCACTATCACGTTACTATTTAATATTTATTAAAAATGCTAGCTTTGGCAATAAGAGCTGAAAAGAGATTAAAGGAATAAGAATAGGAAGAGAAACCAAATTAACCTCTTTGCGGATAAATGATGGTATATTTAGAAACCCCAAATTCTACAAAAAGTTTTAGAAAAATCCCTTTAGAAATTCGGTTATAAAATAAACCCAAAATCATAGCATTCTTATATATCACTAACAAAAATCCAACAGTCAATTACAAGAAAATTCCATTTAAAGTAACTACTGATAATATAAAAATTTTAGGAATCTATCTAAGGAAAATCAAACTTTATGAGGAAAATTACAGACCACTTTTACAAAATTAAGTCTATCTAACCAATTGGAAAAATATTAAATGCTTTGGTAGGGGCAAATATAATAAAAGACAATATTACCTAAACTAATCTATTTATTTGGTCTTCCAATCAGACTCCCAAAAACTATTTTAATGACCTGAAAAATAACAACAAAATCCATAGGAAAAACAAAGGTCAAAATTTCAAGGGGTTTTGAAAAAAAAAATCAAAAGGAAGGTCTTTTTGTACCAGATCAAAAATTATTTATAGGCAGTTACCAAAACCATTTGCTATTGCTAAAGGAATAGATTAGTTGATCAGTGGAATAGAAGGTTCAAGGGATAAAACAGTCAAAAATAAGCAACCCTAGCTTTGAAAACCCGAAACCCCAACTTTTGGGATAAAACACTGTTTGATAAAAATCTGGGAAAATTGGGAAACTAATATGGAAAAACTAATTGATCCATAACACCGTACACCAAGATAACGTCAAATAGGTTCATGACCTAGGCATAAAGAATGAAATTATTAATAAATTAAGAGGAACACAGGATAGTTTACCTCTCAGACCTTTGGAAGGGGAAGACTTTTGACCAAAAGCAGAACAGAATTTATGATCCAAAAATAGAAAATTTCATTATACCAAAGTGAAAAGTTTTTACAAACAAAACTAATCGACAAGATTAGAAGGGAAGCAATAAACGGGAAAATATTTTTATGTCAAAGGTTCTGATAAAAGGCCTCATTTCCAAAATATATGGGAATTAACCTAATTTAAAAAAAATAACCATTCCCAATTGAAAAATGGTCAAAAGGATTGAACAGACAATTCTCAGATGAAGAAATTAAAATATTTCTAGTCATATGAAAAATGCTCCAAGTCATTATTAATGAGGAAATCAAATTAAGACAACTCTAAGATACCACTACAAACCTTAGATTGGCTAAGATGCAGGAACAAATAATGATTTGTTGGAGGGGATGGGGAAAACTGGGACAATGCATTTTGGTGGGTTGTGAACAAATCCAACCTTTCTGGAGTGTTTGGAACTATGTCAAAAAAGCTATCAAACTCATGCCCTTTGATCTAGCAGTGTTACTACTGGGATTATATCCCAAAGAGATTACAAAGAAGGAAAGGGACCTGTATGTGCACGAATGGTGGCAGCCTTTTTGTGCTAGAAATGGAAACAATGGATTTATCAGTTGGAAATGCTGAAAATTGGCATATGTTTATGGAATATTACTGTTTCTGTAAATAAACAGGATGATTTAAGAAAGGCCGGGGCTTACATGAACGTGCTAGTGAAATAGGCAGGACCGGAGATCATTACATCTTAACAACAATACTATAGTGACCAGTTCTGATGGACCTGGCCATCCTCCAAAACAAGATCACAAATCATTTCCATGGAGCAGTAATAACTAAACCAGCTATACCCAGAGAAAAGAACTCTGGGAGATGACTAAAACCATTACATTGAATTAATCCCTTATTTTGCATTTTTATTTCCTTCACAACTAATTGTACAATATTTCAAGTCTGATTCTTTTTTGTTCAGCAAAATAACTTTTGTCTTATACTTTTTTATCTAATTTAATTTTTAATTAACATCTACTGGTCATCCTGCCATCTGGGGAGGGTGAGTAGAGGTGAAAAATTGGAACAAGGGTTTGAATTGTTATTGTAAAATTACCCATCATATATTCTTAAATAAACTATTAAATAAAAAAAAAAAAAAAATAAATACCAACAGGATGATTTCAGAAAAGGCCTGGAGACTTACACGACATGCTGGTGAAATAGCAGGAACCAGAGATCTATATACTTCAACAATACTTATATGACCATTCAGGACCTGGGCCATCCCCAAAGAAATCAACCAAATCATTTCCAATGGAGCATAATAACTGAACCAGCTTCCCAGAGAAAGAACTCTGGGAGATGACAAAACCATTACATTAATTCCCAATCCCTATATTTACCCACCTTTTTTGATTTCCTTCACAAGCTAATTGTACAATATTTCAAGTCGAAAATACAAAAATAACTTTTGGTCATTTATTATTTGTACTAATTTATATTTTTAATATATTTAAATGTACTATTATCCTCCATCTGGGGGGTGGGGGTAAGAGGTAATGGAAAAGAGGTTTGGCAATTTTAATTAAAAGTTAATGCATATAACCTGTAAATAAAAGGCTATTAAATTAAAAAAAAAAGAAAAAAATATTTCATAGCATTCTCTAACTGTTGTTGATGGTATATGTTTTTTCAAATTACAAGTAAATGTTGTTTTCAACATTCATTATTATAAGATTTTGTGTATATTTTTCTCCTCCCTTTATTTTTCCCCTCCTCAAGACAAAAAGCAAACTGATATAGGTTATATACATGTATAATTGATTTTTTAAATGTTTCCATATGAGTCATGTTAAAGAAGAAAAATCAGAACAAAGAAAGAAAGAAAAAACATGAGAAAATAACAACTATGGTGATATAGTATGGGTCAATCAATGGTCAGTCTCCAGAATTTTTTATCTGGATGTAAATGCCATTGTCCAGTGAAAATTTATTGGAATATCTTTGATCAATATATTGCTGAGAAGATCTACAATCTTGCTATTACTATGTACAATGTTCTCTTGGTTCTGTTTATTTCACTCACTTCATTTAAGTCTTTCTAGGCTTTTCTGAAATCAGCCCATTCATTTCTTACAGAACAATATTATTCCATTACATTCTTATACCATAACTTATTTAGCCATTCCCAAATTAATGAGTGTCCACTCAGTTTCCAATTCTTTGCTATTATAAAAAGAGCCGCTACAAACACTTTGGTACATGTTGATCTTTTCCCCTCTTTTTTAATCTCTTTGGTTTACAGATTAGTGATACTGCTTGATGTAAGGTTATGCAGTTCTATAGCTATTTGAGCCTATTTCCAAATTGCTCTCCAGAGTTTGCTAGTTTATTTTAACATCTATAAAAGATACAAGTTTTTAAATTAGTATGATTTGTAATATTGTGGGTTAAGACATGTATTTGTTATCATTTTCCCTTTGGTAGAGAATTTTTACCAACATGTGTCTTAGCTACATAAAAGTTCTTTAAGCAGTTAAGAGCCATTTGTCATGGTCCCCAGGAATTCTGTTATTTCTAAGCTTAATGGTCATAGGCATTGTGTCCATAAAGATATACTTGGAACTATTTCACCTGGAGTTCTTATTTCTATTTTATTGCTCATCTGGGACAATTATAATAGATGGAGTGGAAGAGGGTGGAGGGGAGAGTCTCATTGACTTATGATCAGTATCTGTCTCTTGGCTTACTTTCATTCAGTCTCTGAAGTACATTTGTCCTTCGGCCCAAGTACTGCCTGTTGCCCATGAAATAGTAAAAGAACCAAAGGAAGTCCTTCAATTACTTTCTGAGTTGATCCTCTCTGGAGAACTTAAGAAGTAATGTAGAAACAAATCACACACTTTGAAAACATATTAATGAATTGTGATAGGCACTAGTCAAAGTGACGTCAGAAGTAATACTTCAAAGTATTAATTAAACACACTTTTATGTTTCCTTTTCTTAATTAAAAAATAAGAAACAAAAAAAAGACAAGTTAAAATTTTAGTATTTTATCTGAAACAGTTATATAATATTTTTATACATCTTTATATTATATAATCCTTAATTTTGTTCAAAATATAAACAAGTATCACAAAGTATGACATAGGAATTTGGATTAGAAGATCCACTGCTAAAGAGAACTCAATTTAATGACATTATGCAAACATCTAGATTTAATATACTTAAAATTCATTTTCCTTTTTTTCTGTTGATTATTAAATGCCCAGAGAAAGGTATTGGCTATTTGCAATTGAGCTACTATGTCATGATTGAGGGGCTTTGGTCAGGTCCTAACAATCAGGTATTATGAGAGATAACAAAAAGAATTGCAGTCAGAATTGTATCACTGCATTAAGGTCAATGTACTGAATCTCAGAATCGAACTTTCAAACATGTCAGAAAAACAGAAGAAATATGTTATCCCAAACCATAATCAGGAACACCAATGCTGAGAATTCAGGAATATAAGACAAAGGCATGCAGGGGCAGAGGCAGGTCCCCAGCAGAGGAGTGGCATCTGAAAACCTTGAATATTTGATGTCATCAGATAGGATATCTTCCCCAATATGAACATAGCTCATAAGTTAAGCTTGTCTGCTTCATATTAAGAATCTTCTTTTAATGAGGACCAGAAGTGAATAAAACACCTCTGACTCCAGATATATTCTCCAGTGCAGTCTAACCAGATTAAAATGTAAAAAAACAAAAACAAAACAACAAAAAACAATAAAAAGCACATAGATAATATTAATGTCAGTATGTTGCTCTTAAAGATTCTTATGTATGTTTTAATAACCCCAAATTTCAATATGAGTTTGATATCACTAAAATAGACAAAGAATGTTGGGCATTATTATTATTATTGATTAAAAAATCAACTAACAGTAATGAAGGCTAATTACATTTTAAGTATGTGCAGACAAAAATTAAAGTTAGGTTTTTGATAAATTCTGATTTATCTACCAATCTATCTTTCTAATTATCTATCTAATTATTATTTTTATATGTATCTATTTATATCTATTTATAACATTTCTCTATCTCTGTCAATTCTTGTTCTCTCTTCCTCTCTTTCTCTAACACATTATCATCATTATCATCATCACCATCACCACCATCATCATCATTTCTATTTTTTAGAACAGATTTATAATTTCAGTGATACAGAGAATGGCTAGGTATATAGACCCATTTCAATGGTATTGAGAATTTCCTTTATGGTAGCTTGTGGAAGGGTCTTTTCAAAATGATTAGTATTTGTTCAAATATATTCAACTTCTCTCTATACATAAACCAGTTAAGGAGCTTATTTCCTATAGAAGTACTTGATTGGACTGATTTGCTGAAATTTTCTGACAAAAATCAATTAGTTTAGAATTTAAATTGAGAAAGTAGAGATTCTCCAAGTGTATGTATCATATGCATAGCAGAATAATAAGGAGGTAAATGTGTTGCAGAGGTGCTCTAAAATGATATATTAAAAGCATGCCTTATAATATTATTTGAAAAAAGTGTCAAAGACTTTTTGTGACCCTGCCAAACCTGCATACATGCAACCTTTTCCCTCCATTTCCTTGTCAAATATCTTTTTTAAAAAATCATCAGCATTGTCTTTTTCAATTCCTTCGCCTCTTCAGTTCTTTTTTGATGTTTCTTTTTCACCATTATTGAGAGATTGGTCTCTTGAAAGGCATATTATCCTTTTCTTTTAACCATTTTGTTAAATTTAAATTTTAACCTCAGAAGGATGCCATGTGTACATAATCACTGCTCTTGAAGGAGGCTGAGGCTGGGGGATCACTTAAGTTGAGTACTTTGGGTTTGTAATAGAGCTAAAGACAGTCAGATGTCATTACAAATTTGGCAGAAGTAAGATCAACTATTTGGAGAAGAGGGCCATCAAGCTGCCTAAGGAGAGGCAATCTGGCTCAAGTATAAAAAGACATAACAGGTTAAAACTTCTTTGTCAGTATAAGTATTAGGCATGTGAGTAGACTCTCTGCTTCCAGCCTAAGTAAGAAGGGAAGACTTAATGTCAAAATAAATTAAATAAAATAAATTTTAAATTATGATCTTTTTATCTCCATTTCAAATTAATCCCCCTTCTCTGCTCAGTCATAATTTTAAAAATATTTAAAAACAAAAAAGAGGGAATAGTTCCTAAAACTAATTAATATATTAATTTAGCCTGATAACATATTCTGTGTTCCAAATTAAGACTCTAAGTTTTCTTTTTTCTTTCCTTTGGGACCAAGCATGATCATTACAATTAGACAGCATACAATTTTATTTTGGGAGTTGTTACTCCTTTATACTGCTTCCACTATAGACATGTATTTTCTCCTCTTTCTTCTTGCTTTACTTTGCATCAGTCCAAAGAAGTGTAGTCATGTTCCTTTGCATTTTTAATATTCATTGTTTATTTCAGTGAGATAGTTCTTTATGTTAATGTACAAAGATTCTTTTTGGTCATTTCCCAATTACTTGCCATCATTTTTTCCCCCTTTTCTTTGCTATTACAAATTTTTTCTTCTAGTTAATTGACAAATGGTCAAGGATATGAACAGGAAGTTTTTCAGTGAAGAAATTAAAACTACTTATAATCACGAAAAATGTTCTAAATCATTATTGAATAAAGGAACGCAAATTCAAATAACTTTAAGATATTACATTATATATATAGGCCAAAAGTATAGAAGCAGAAAGTGATAAATATTATAAGAGATATGGGAAAATCACTGTCGGAACGATGGTCTAACCATTTTGAAGAGCAATTGGGAATTATACCTAACAAGTTTTATATACATGTATATCCTTATTATTAGGTCTTTTCCCTAAAGGGATTAGGTGGAATAGAAAAGAACATATATATCCTAAAATATTTATAGCAGCTCTCTTTGTTGTGACAAGAATTGAATATAGAGGGGAAGTTCATTAATTGAGGAATGACTTAAGAAGTTTTGGTATATGATTGTCATGGAATGCTACTGTACTATAACAAATGATGAGCAGATTAATTTTAGAAAAACATGAAAAGACTTGAACAAAATAATAAATAGTTAAATGAGTAGAACCAAAAGAATATTGTACATAGTAAAAGCAATATTATTTTAAGACAAACTTTGATAAGTAAGTCATTTTGAATACTGTAAATACTCAAATCAACTACAAAGGACCCCTGAAGGAAGGTGTTATTTATTTTCAGAAAAAGAACTGATGAATAGAAGGATGAATAGAATGGTTTCACATGTATAAATGTGTATGATTATTTATGTTTGTGTATATACATGTATTTATATAATACTTACACACAATTATGTCTAATGGTAGCCTTCTCTAGGGTGGGATGGGGAGAGAGAGTGAAAAAATAAAAAGTCCACAGCAGAGAACAAAAGAAAATTTAGAAGAAAGTACAGAAAATCAAGGTAGCTTCAAAAACAATATGTAGTATTTATTACATAGCTTTGCCAAAAGAAAGTAAATAATGTTAAATAGAAATGCAAGATTTTACATTCAGTCCTTTTTTATGCTGTACTATCTACATAAAAATGTTCTTTTTTGTCTTTTTATTGTTAATTTAAAAATGGATATTTCTGAAAAATGTGCTTCTTTAAATATTTTGGCATATATGAGACCTTACTATCTATTATTTTAATCTCCTTGCAATGTCTGGTTAAAAGAGTATGGATATTTTCATAGTTTTTTAAACATAATCTCACAATAATTAAACTATTTCACAGCTCCAGCAATATTAGTGGATTTTCTTTCTGTAATGCCTCTAACAACAATTATTCCCATCCTTTGACAGTTTGATATGTATAAAGAAATTGACAGAATTATTTTGATTTATATTTTTTCTTATTTTTTCAACTTATTAATCATGTTATTCTCTCTTTAATTCTCTTCTATGCAACAGTTTTCATCAATAATTTGAATGAAGATATTAATAGACTAATCAATAAATAAGCATGTAAGTGCTTATCATGTACCAAATGTTGTGGATACAAAGACAAAAGTAGTTAAAGTTACTTTTTAAATGTTCCCCATATATAATATTTTCCTTATCCATGCCCAGAACATTTGACATCTTCTTAGAATCCCTAGTTCCCTTCAAAACTGAGCTGAGGTACCACCTTTTTAATGAAGCCTTTCTTGATTCACTGTGTGCATTTATATATATATGTATATATATATATATACATATATACATATATATATATATAAATTCACACACATACATATATGCATTACATACAAACATGATATGTACATCCATGCGTGTGTGTGTGTGTGTGTGTATATATATAGAGAGACAGACAGACAGACAGAAAGACAGAAAGAGAGATGTGGGAGAGAGGGGGGAAAAGAGAGAGAGACAGAGTCAGAGATAGAGATAGACACAGAGACAGAGAAATAGACAGAGGTAAAGGTAGAGAGACCCAGAGAGAGGGGGGAAAGAGAGACAGACAGACAGAGACAGAGACAGAGAGACATAGAGAATGAGACAGAGACAGAGACAGAAAGAGTCAGAAAGAGAGAGACAGAGACAGAGGTAGAGAGACAGAGACAAAGAGACAGAGAGAGTTGCTGTTTGTCCTTTGTTTCAAAGAGGACAATAACATCACAGGTGATATCTGGATTTTCCCATAAAATGGATTTATAAAACAGAGTTTTGAAATGATATTAGCCTTGTTCCCTCTTCTATAGTTATTCAAGTCCAGTAGAAGGAAAAAAAATCAAGAAGTCTGGTATAGTGGATAATCCTGACATCTTCAATGTCTTACCAAGCTCTAAGCACTCTATAATGCCTGCTTCAGTCACCTTTGTAGTCATTGGAATACATTATTCTTATCCCTTTCTGCCAGAGGCAGTCTTCACATGCTTGGGTAGACATCACCCAAACTCACTGATGGGGCTTGCCAGCTTTTCTGAGCTTAGTTTAGTCTGTCTGGCAAGACAGTTTTAGTGGGATGTGATCACATACATGCTACAACTTCTTGGAGTCATAGGGAAGATAGGTGACATGTAGGACACAAATGATGGATGATCACCCCAGAAAAATTCTTGACCACATCTCATATCAGAGGTACTAGTCCTCTCTCTGAATACCCCATATAGTATTTTATTTATTTTCACACCTACCCACATTTACACATGTGTATAATGTATGTGTACACACACATATAAATGTGCACATGTATGAGCACCTATACACAAACATGTTTATGCACACACAATATTTACATATAAACATACATACATATATGTATCTGTGTATGTATAATCTATAGATATACACACGGCCTCCTCTAATTAAATATAAGCTCTTTGAGGGGTATATATGTAGACAATTTAAAGAGTTAAGAACTGCATGAAGTGAAACAATATTCCATCACAAACAACCAACTGGAAGCTTAATGATTATCAGAGAAAGATTTTATATAACATATTTTTCTAAGTTCCTTCACTGTATCTCATGATCTTTCCTATTTTAGTTATTTATAGTGTAGATTTTGTTTCTTCCTCTAAAATATAATCTTGAGGGGAAGGACAAGATCTTTTTTATCCTTTATCTCTCCATCACTGAAACGTATAGTTGCTTATACAATAACAGTGGGTCAATTAGTTGATTGAAGTAAATTGATAGTGATCTTCTGTTTCTGAATTTAGACCAATAATGCTATCACCTATCAGGAAACAAAATTTGGTCCCTGATATATAATTATAGGCTGTATAATAGAAAGAAACAAATAGCAATTAAGTGATTCAGTGACAGAACTGTGGACCTGGACTCTAAGAAGACCTGAGTTCAAAACTGACTTCAGTTATCATTACCTCTGTGATCCTCAGTAAATCACATAACCTATGTGTGCCTCAGTGTCCTCCAAGGATTGTTTTGAGGATAATGTGAAATAATATTTATACAGTACTTCTCAAACCAGACTTGGGAGACTGATTTCTATTCTTGACTCTATAACTAGTTATATGGGTCTTGGAGAAAATACTTATCTTTTTAGACCTGAATTTCCTTTTTTACATAATGAAAGGGTTAGAATAGATGATCTCTGGACCCTTTTGAATTCCAACAAATAATTTTAAGTAAACTCTCAAACCTTTGATTGAGTCTATACATATTAGGCAGTTCTCCTTTCTTTATTTCAAGGGTATCCTCCTATGTTAAGATTATTACAAGAATGTCTCCAGTCAATAACCCTGGGGATAAGAGACTACAGAAATTTAATCTAATATAATGGGGTGGGGTGTGTGTGTGTGTGTGTGTGTGTGTGTGTGTGTGTGTGAAAAGACAATTTGATTAGCCTTGCTGAAATTTTTTTTTTTTTCTCCAATCAATCAAATGGCAGCTACTACCTTCTGTACTCAGTCATACTCTTGGTTGAGAGGACAATCACAGGAAAAGTGGTTATATAAGGGAAGTTAGGTATTTTCTCCTCCCCAATTCGATTCAATCCAACAAGCATTTATGTAGTTTTAGTGTTTGTTAAATTCATGGTGTTATCCTTGTGGCTGAAGATATAAGACAAAAAAAATGTCAGTCTCTGCTCTCAAAGAACTAAGTTCCATTAGGTATATACATCAGGCAAAGAGACAAGCATGCACAAGATAATTTGAATCTTCCTTCTCTCATCACATTTCATTTAAATTAATTTCAACAATTATGTATGCTAACAAGTTGGACTGATAACTGATGGAGATTGGAGAGACAGAGACAGAGAGAGACAGAGACAGAGACAGAGAGAGAGAGAGAGAGGTGGAGATAGAAGAAGGAGAGAGGAAGAGAAAGGGAGGAAGGGAGTAAAAATAAAGAAGAGCCAGGGGGAGAAGATCATTGGCATTGAAGAGAAGTTGATTTTGGAGGCATAATTCTTATCTTACTTGAGAGAAAAGTCACTGAAAGTGGAGATTCATCTTTGATTTAAATGAAAAACTGCTTTGATCAGGAATGTTTTTTTTTTTTCTTTTGAAACAGAGAAAGCCATGAACTATCATAAAAGGCTAAATGGAGGAAAGGAAGGAAAGACCAAAGAAAGAGACAGATCAACATATAAACAAAGAGATAAAAACAGAAAGAGATAGAAATAGAGACAGACAGACAGACGCAGAGAACAGAGTCAGAAACAGAGACAGAGAAAGGAAAACAGGTGGACTGATAGAGACAGAGAACAGAGACAGAAAGGTAGAGATAAAAAAAATAGAGAATGATACTAAGACAGCCAGAGACAGACAGAAAGACAGACTTGTAGGCACAGAAAAAGCAGCAGAAACACAATAATAGAGTCTGAAGCCACCGTCTCTTTGCTACCAATTTGGAGCTAATAAAGGATAGATGATTAAAGGACTTACAACAATATCTACCAGTGGAGTTTCATATTTGGAATCCTAAATCCTGAAATTTGTATAAATCTTTCAGACTAATGGTTATTCATTCAAAAGCCTCTGTTCCCCCCCCCCTTTAAATAAAATTTGCTCTGTACTCTCATGTAATGTCCTTTTGCAAGCGGGCGCCCTTTTTTAGTTCAGGTAGGCAATGTTTATTTAAGAAAAGATTGTATTATGGATTGTGTTTCCCAGGTTTCATAGACTTATATAAGAGAAACAGTAATTCTATAATAATTTACCTAACCAAATACATTGGTTTTTGCATCTGACTATGATCCTACAGATGATTTAGAGGAATTTGTTACTTTCTTCCTTTGATATCATTCTTTTTTATTCCTATATAATTTTTGCATGGCTACTGAATTTACACATCTATGGTTTTCTTTAATTCTCAGCTCCATAGTAAAATCATTATATACATTTGTTTGAATCCAGGATACCACCCAACATGTTCTCTCTCTCTCTGTGTATATATACAGTAACAAATTCCTCTAAATCATCTGTAGGACCATGGCTTCATGCAGAGTAGGTTTAGAAGGAGTGATGAAATATATATATATATATATATATATATATATATATATATATATATATACCTATAATAGTAAAGAATCATACCAAGAAGCTGCCCTTTGGTGTTTTTCCTAAAAAAAAAGTAGTCCAAATTCACTTCAGTATTGTTTCACTCCCTTTACATGTATTTTATCTGTGGGTGCTGACCATTAAAGTGGCAGTTGGTAGTTTTAGAAAATATTTAATGTACTTCATTATTTTCCTACTAAGTTCTGGACATTCATTTCCATTTGTTATCAGGCTTAATGCCACCCAGTTCTTTCCTTCTCTCCAGAATACTTCCCTCTGGTGTTTGGCATGGCTATCAAGTGTAATAATTCACAAATCCAACTGTATTCATGCCTCATGGCAGGGGCACTTAACCTGGTGTTAGTTTTTTTTAAACTATAATTCAATATAATTAGTTTCCTTTATAACCCTATATATTTTATTTTATACATTTAAATATATTTCTCTTAAGAATAATCCATAGGTTTAACATACTTCCTATAAACACACAAAAAATTAAGGAAATCTTCCTTAAGAAACCCATAGAAACTCACAAATCAACTGAAATATGTTCAGTCAGCAGAGATAAAAATCAGTTCAGGGGCACTGAAAAATATGGTAATATGCATATTGCTCAAATGAATATGGCAATGAAGTCAATGACAAATATTGGTTCAATTATTCCCATAATATGATCCATCATTCTATTTGGAAACTTTATGACAGCCCTGCCCCTCATACCTGAAATGTTCTCCCTCCTCATCTCTACCTATTGACTACCTTAGCATAATTTTAGTTCCAACTATAATTTGATCTTTTACAGGAAACTTTTCTTGACCTCTGCTCATTCCAGTGTCTTGTTTCTATTAGTTATTTCCTAGTCATCCTTCATATAACTTACTCTGTGTATTTTTATTTATATATTATGTCCCCTGTTAGATTGTAAGGTTCTTGAGGGTTGAGGGTTTGATAAACTCTCTAAACTAATAATGGGATTGACCCCATCATTAGCACACTTACTAGATCATAGTAGGTGGTTAATAAATAAGTGATTGAAATGATGTAAATCCTTAGGGATGAATATTTGATGTGAGTTTGAATTATGTGTTTCTGGTAAGACCTCAAGGATTACTTGGCCACAGCTGAACCATATAGCTCCTTCTTTAATGAAGTCCAAATAGTGTTAAATAATATTAGGCCTACTTGAAGCTTCTGAAG
The DNA here is from genome assembly GCF_902635505.1 of Sarcophilus harrisii. Taxonomy (NCBI): domain Eukaryota; kingdom Metazoa; phylum Chordata; class Mammalia; order Dasyuromorphia; family Dasyuridae; genus Sarcophilus; species Sarcophilus harrisii. The sequence goes on along the minus strand of NC_045426.1, from coordinate 183,146,724 downwards.
ACTCCCACAATTTCAAGATAGATTTTTATCAATCATAGGAGGCCAGTAAAGAAACTGGAGAGAGCTTAAAAAGTACTCAAATCCAAACTGGAGCATGACTAAGTTCATTCTTTGAACCCTTAAGTCCAATCATAGCACTAAAGGACAAAACAACCAATCCATTGACAACATGAGCTTTGGAATATAAATTTCTATTTCCTTAAAGAATAAAGAAAGTGCAGTTAAAAAAAATCTTATCTCCTAAGTGGGGCAATGCCAGCACAGCATGCATATGATTTAAATACATACGAGCTGCATTTAAAGAATATTTAATATCTCCTTAGTAGCCTTTAGGTAAGGGAGCACACACACACTCACACACACACACACACACACACACACACACACACACCACACAGAGTCATTCCTCTGTGCTTTACAGGGAAAGAATAATAGAAAATTAAGATGATTCCTTTAACTATTGACTTTGTAGCTAATAGCTAAGTGAGGAGCGTGATATATTGACCTCTCTCTCTTTCTTCCCTCCAGTATAAGGAAAGTCTGAAAGAAAGAAAAAAAAAATCCATCGCAAATAGCAAACTGTTCATCCGTTAGCATTTTACCACTCAGGTACTACTAATACAAATTCAAAAAATGCTAATAAAGTCTGAAATTTCCCAGTGGGGGAGTAATGGAATGCTTTTAAAAGAGGCCCTTTCAGTTAATGACTAAGGCATTTTTTGCTAACAGCAATTTTGGCTTCTTATCCCAGGTGGAGAAAAATGCATTAAACAGGAGATTAAAATGTCCTTTCTCTTGCTTGGTAATGCCAGCTGCTGCTGCAGGCTAAGGCATACATGAAGTGGCATTTACTTGATGGTGGTGGGCCTATTCCAGGGATAGTGGGAGGATGAAAGTCCCGCTGGATGGGGGTCCCTTTAAATGTGCTGTCTCTGCACAAATAGAAAGTGTAGGAGCTAGGCTAGAATGGTAAACTGTACAATCTGTTCATTGCATTTTGGTTACTAATTAAGAGGTGACATAGGCAGTATGAATGCACAGAACCTGTTGAAATTCTGTCAGGCTCTGTCTTTCCCTTCACATGTTTGAATGCTGTTTAATAAAGCATCTTAATTGAAAGCAGAAAAATACATAAAAGTAGAGGACAAATATGTTGAATTAAGATTCTGCCATAATGCATGTGTGTGTGTTTGCATGATTTCTAACCACCACCACTGCCCCCCAAGCTTGTCAAAGACAGTTTCCCTACTTCATCAACTCAATATGCAAATTCCATTATTTTCTTCTTGCTGTGGGGGATAGAGCTGGATAGAGTGGAAAGTTGGGAACAGAATTTCCAAACACAAATGTGAACTTAACACTGACTCTGACATAGAGGAAAAATGGTTTTACTTGCCAACAAATACCATTTTTATGAGGAGTGCTCTAAGGGAAGGAGATGGGGGAGTCAGGGCCTAACTACTTCTCACAGTGTATTGTGTGTATGTGTGTATCTTTTTATAGCTCTGTTCAGATTTTCTCCCAATCTTTTCCTCAGTCTACACAATCAGATTAAAGACAAACTTTCTTATTTCCTACAAATGGCACCCAAGACTAAAGTGTACTAAGTCTATGGCTCTGGTTTGTGCTCACAATGAAGCCATATATGTCAGAAGCAGATATTTCACAGAAGCAAAAATTCCAATAACGTATAAAGACCTTGGGAATTTGGAAATTCCTGTAACCCCAAGAAATGTCAAGTGGTTCTGGAAACCTGATGATATCAGCCTTTCTCCAAAGATTTCTGAATGCCCTGGTTTCTGTCTCCAGCTAAAAATAGCAGCCCAGTTCCCATTTATGATGCTCACCAAGTTTTGCTTCTGCCTCTCCACAAAGCTGCTGATTTCTAAAATGTATTAAATGATAAATGTACACCAACTCTTTCATAATACTTTTTGAATTCTTCTTTCCCCAAAGAGGTATGTTTTGCATTTGAGACTTAGCCCAGTTCTTGTTTGAACAGCCCTGTTTCCACATTCCTATTTAATACTTCTTACACAGTTGAACAGGAATCTCTCCTTTTATGACCATATCCATTTTTGCTCATGTACAAGTTTAGTAGGACTTGTAGCAGCAGCATGGTGGCAATGCACTGCTTCAAGTTAGACTAATGAAATGAGAAATTTGCCTTCATTTGATAAACATAAAACATTTGCATTTTAGTCCCATGTAGCCTGAATTCACAATTTACTGACACTTTGAGTTAACAATGGTGCCCAGAAAACAACCATCTGCTATGACATAAATAACCAAGGTGTAGCATGAGTAAATTATTTCAATAGATATACTATTTGACACTATTTTTTAAAATCACCTTGACCACAGCAATTGATACTAATTGGCGCTCTTCTCAGAGCTGGTTAAAAGAATGGCTGTGGGATGAGAGAATAGGAAGGCGCTCAATCCTTTATTTCTCTTAAGGTAAGGTCTGAAACCAGAAAAAGTGATGTAGAAAAATTTTCCCTTCTGCTAAGTGTTCCATAAACAGATATGACATTCCAATTTAAAGAGCAAAGAATTCTGAAACTTTTCTAAGCAATTTATCTTTTAAAGCATATCTATCACTTACAGAGAATCAGTTGAAATATCTATTGTGTTCATTAGAATCTTCTGTCACCATTAGAAATAAACTGATGGAAGTGGCTAGATGGCACAGTGGAATCAGAAGAATCTGAATTCTAATCTGGCCTCCAACACTTAGTACTTACTACCTGTGTGACCCTGAACAAGTCACTTAACCCCAGTTGTTTGCAAAATAAAACAAAACAGAAAATAAAAATAAAATGTTGAACAAATCCTAGAGCATGTGACAGTGATCAGGAACCATTATAGTAAGGTCTGCATTATAAATTGAATTGAGATGGTCTGATTAACCTTTTGATATCCATTATTTTGTTGGTAGCAGGATAGAAAGGTTTCTACTTCTACCAACACCCTTCCCTCCTTCCTTTTCAAAAAAAAAAACCCTCTGAATAGATATTTTTAGATTCTTCCTCATAACTGAGGACAATGGGAATATTATTACTGATTTCAGGCACCTAATCCCTAAGAAAATAAAAATCAGAGTAATGTCCTCAATTACAAGTCACTAGACAAATAGCATTTACATTCAGGTTTTCATTTTGCTTGGTAAATGCTAGGAAACTACATAGCAATTATATGGTCTTGCAGACTACTTGGTGACTGTTCTAAAGATGAGCCCAATCTGCCCCCTGGTTTTATAACAGAAATAATCTATTTACCCTATAATTTTATGTACTATGTAAATACCTGTCAATACATGATAGACTCCAGCTATTTCTACTTAATTAAAAGGTCAACACCACCATGTAAATAAATAATTTTTGATGATAATATTTATGTCTATGACTACAGAAATAGCCAAGTATCCAAGTCAAATTTATTATTATTTCATTTTTGTTTTAAGCTTAGTTCATCCTAAGTATCTAGTCAGACAACCTTATGACACTGACTTTGTCAAGTAGTTTACATGAGGAGAAGAAATCAACACATTCAAAATAGGAATATATTTCAGTGCTTTTATGTAAAGTGAAGATATGGGATCAGAAAAAGAGAGGTAGAGAAAATCATTGTAGATATATTTTAGTACTTTTATTAAGAGGAAACTATAAAGCTGTCTGTGTGCCCTTCCTTTTCATTATATAAGAGACTCTGAGCATAGCAAGCAAAAACAGAGAAGGAAGGCTAAAGCTATGAGGCTCATATGTGCACCAAGAGTAACCTGTGGGGATAGAAGGGTGAAAATGGAACAGAAAGACACAGAGGTCAGATGGGCTATGTGAGAAGCATTAGGAATAGGCTAATTGGATTTGCAAATGATATGAAACTGGGAGTTGTTTGAAACAAAGGAGAAGACTGATGTTGCTTTTACTTTAGAAAGTTAGCTAAATTGACTACCTAGAGCTTTCTATATTTCCTTGGCAGTCCATAACTTCTGTTCTTTTAAATGAAATTAATTGCTGTTTTTTCTCAAATACCCTCTAAAGTTAAAATGTTATCTAAATTAATAAAATCTCTAATACTTCAAAATACAGATCTGTCATCACTTTAATGAGAGCATTTTCACATTAAACAGGATCAAAACAGCATTTGGATGAGTTGCCATTTCAATGATGCAAATGGTAACTCATCCAAATACTGTTTTGATCCTGTTCAGTCCTTACCTAAATAAAGTCTAACCAATAGGGTAAATAGACAAACTATTACTAGCCTCTTCCAACCCAAAGGAAGGTCTGAGATAATAAAATAATAAACAAACTGATTTTTTTTACAATTTCCTGTTGGAATTCATTATTTTCCCTATAGAATTCTAGTCAAACATAGAGCATGTAGTATTTTATTATTATCAAACACATCATTTGAAATCTTTATGAATGTGAATTCAAAGTTCATATGGAAGGGGAAGTATCATGGTAGGATGTATATAATATATGTATCTCAGGTGAAAGTGTTAGATAAAAAAAATTACTGTCTTTCTTCTTCCTTTAGTAAGAATGGAAAATATAATTTTTTCCTCAAAGAGTTTGGCCTACTTTGCCATATCTGAAAGGATTTTTTTTCTGCTTTAATAGAATCTTCCTTTACATTTGAGTGATGCAAGGTGCTAGATGGACAGCCTGGGAAGTGGAAATTCTCTATCCTGAAACATATAAGTAGTGAATGTAAGGTGGCAGCAGTAAAGGTCTCTCCCCAATGCCCTCCTTAAGATCTTCTTCCTCTCCCAACACAGCTCTAGATGCCCAGGAGAGTATACAAGGAAGGTGAATATAAGCTCATGAAATTAGAAGGGAAATGTAGGTCATGCCAATTAAATCATGATAGAAATAATATTCAGTTGAACCAATGTTGTTAAATTTATTTATAGCTTAAAATGTTAATATTGCCTTAAAGTTTATCTGCATGCTGTTTTCTTCTTGAGCCACAGGGGAAATTTTAAATTTGAAAGTTCTAATGTTTTGAATTTATTAAATTACATTAATTTCTCATAGAATTCTCCATTTCACTATGTTTCATGGATTATGAAATTAGAGAATTGATTCAATTCAAGCCTTTCCCCCCTCACAAGAATCTCTTGTAGGCTAAGACTAAATCAGAATAGTGTTATTTCCAAATCACAAAACTTTAGAAGATGTATGATTGAAATGGGAAATGAGGTATATTACAAAGATTTGCATGATATTGTTTGAAACATGATTTGTTCTTAGGCCTCACAGATAATAAAGAAAGAAGAAAAGAGTCCATAAGTTAAAAAAAATAGCAGTTCTTTTTTGTGGCAACAAAGAAGCAGAAATTAAGTGTGTACCCATCAGCTGAGGAATGATAAATTACAACATACAAATGGAATACTATATGAGGGAAAATGATGAAGGGGATAATTTTGGAAAAAACTTGGAAAGACCTAAAATGAACAGAATTAGAAAATCAATTTATATGATAAAAGCAAAATTGTAACTTAAGATTTCTGATCAATATTGGCTAAGATGATAGAAAAAGATAATGATAAGTGTTGGAGGGGATATGGAAAATGCATTGTTGGTGGAGTTGTGAAATGATCCAACTGTTCTAGAGACTGGAACTATGCCCAAAGGACTATAAAACTGTGCCACTACTGAGTCTGTATCCCAAGGAAATCATAAAGGAGGGAAAAGGATCCACATGTGCAAAAATGTTTGTAGGAGCTATTTTCTGTGGTAGCAAAGAACTGGAAAATGAATAGATGCCATCAATTAAAGAATGGCTGAACAAGTCATATTATATGAAGGTAATGGAATATTATTGTAATATAAAAATGATAAACAAGCTAATTTTACAAAGACCTGGAAAGATTTATGTGAACTGATACTGAGTGAAACAAGCAAAACTAGGAATACATTGTATATAACAACAGTAAGAATGTGCAATGATCAACCACGGTTCTTCTCAGTGGTTCAGTGATCTAAAGCAATCACAATACAATTTGGACTATGCCATCTACATCTGGAAAAAGAACTAAGTAGATTGAATGTAAATCAACACATGTTATGTAAACTTCTTTTTTAGTTTCTTTTTTTTTAATCTCTCCCACGGTTTTTTTTTTCCTTATGTCCTAATTTGTTCTGATGAACATAATTCATAAAGCAATGTGTGTTAAAATAAAAAAAAAAGATTTCTGATCACTGCAATGATCAACCATGACCCTAGGAGAGTGATAATACTGAATGTTCCCTACTTCTTGAAAGAGATATAATGTTTTTTTCTATACAGAATGAAAATAATGTAGGAATTTGGTTTGCTTCATTATGCATATTTGTTGATTTTTTTTCTCTTTTTTCATCAAGGGAGGGAGAGAAAAATGCTTGTTAATTGACAATTTTTAAAATTTTGAAACATTAAAACTATTTTAACATATAATTGGGGAAACCAAAATATATTAAAATTTAAAAGTAGGGGCGGAGCCAAGATGGCAGAGAAGACACAGGCAACTTTCTAAGCTCTTCTCTTACCCTCTTTATCAATATTATATCGAGCCTCAAAAATAGTCTTGACTGCTACAATTCATAAAGATAAGAAGTAGAACAACTCACCTTCCGAAGAAAATCTGCAGTCTCGCCAAAAAAAGGTTGGTTCCGGGCCCAGGGGGGAGATCAGCTCAGACAGGGAGAGAAATTAGGTTCCCAGGAGAGCCTCAAACCGAAAGTGAAAGCACAGATCTCAGCACAAGCACAGCCCCAACCCGCAGTACCGGGCTTTTCCTTGGGGCAGTTGTGATCCTGCATGGCAGGAGGACGCTGCCCGGGTTAGCCTCCAATCTGCACAGTGGGGAGCTCGTCTTGGGGCCATAGAGCTTTTCCAGGGCCGATTTACATCAGGCAGAGACGCCGGGCAGAGTTTGCAGCTGTCTGCGGTCAGCTGCTAATACTCACAGTCCCACTAGAGGCTCCGGCCTGAGGCAGTGACACTTTCATCCCTTAGTCTCTAGCCTAGGGCAATCGCTAACCCACACAGCCCAACTGGGCACTTCGATAGCTCGGCCAGTGCTAAATCCACTTCCTGTTGGGGGAAAGGAAGACTCTCACTCAGAGCACCCCCATACCTCGGAGCCGGAAATCGGTTTACTTCTCTCCCTGCTCTGCAGAGGAAGCTGGTAACACCCTTGCCTAGGAGACATACCCTAAAGGCTTTAAAACATGAATAAAAAGATGAAAAGAATGATCAACAGCTTCTATGCTTAAAAAGAGCAGGTCAGCAAAATTGAAGAGACCTCAAACAGCAAAAATGCATCAGACTGTCCTCCTTTACATGATGCTCTCATAGAAGAGACCATAAAAAGTCTCAAAAGAGAGTTAGAAGATAAATGGGGAAAGGAAAGAAAAGCCTTACAAGAGAGCAACAACTTCATGAAATACGAATTGGAAAAGTTAAAAAATACCCAGGAAGTGCAGGGAAACAAAATTGGTGAATTGGAAAAAATAAAGAATTCACTAGAAAGTAGGATTTGCGAATTGGAAAAGACAAAGAACTCGCAAGAAAGTAGGATCTGTGAATTGGAAAAAGAAAATAATTCACTAAAAAGAAAAAATTAGTGAAATGGAAAAAAATTCCACAGACCAAAACAATTCATTTAAAAACTCAATTGGACATATACAGAAAGAAGGAAAAAAAGCTAATGAAGAAAATAATTTCTTAAAAATTAGAACTGAACAAATAGAAACTAATGATTCATTGAGACAGCAAGAATCAGTCAAGCAAAAACAAAAAAATGACAAACTGGAAAAAATCATGAATTATCTACTTGCAAAAACTACAGATTGGAAAATAGATCTAGAAGAGATAATCTGAGTATTATTGGACTTTCCGAAAACTATGATGAAAAAAAGAGCCTAGATACTATTTTACAAGAAATCATCAAAGAGAATTGCCCAGATGTAATAGAATCAGAAGGTAAAATAGGCATTGAAAGAATTCATCGAACACCTTCTGAAAGAAACCTTAAAATAAAAACCACAAGGAATATTGTGGCCAAATTTCAGAACTATCAGATTAAGGAAAAAAATTTACAAGCAGCAAAAAAAAAAAAAAAACAATTTAAATACCGAGGTGCCACAATAAGGATCACCCAAGATCTGTCTGCCTCTACATTAAAAGAAAGAAGGGCCTGGAATATGATATTCTGAAAGGCACAAGAACTTGGGATGCAGCCAAGAATAAACTACCCAGCTAAGCTGAGCATTTTCTTCCAGGGAAGAAGATGGACATTTAATGAAAAAAATGAATTCCATTTGTTTCTGAAGAAAAAACCAGAACTAAACAAAAAAATTTGATCTCCAACCATAGAACTCAAGAGATGCAGAAAAGGTAAAAATAACTCTTGAGAATTGTATTTGTTGTGGATATACAAAAGAATACATGTATAATTTGATTGTACTTGATATAAAATAAAAAGGAAGTAGATATGGAAAAGGGATGATGAGTGAATAGGTGGGAAGGAGGGATAAAAAGAGGGAAACCACATCCCACAAAGAGGCAAAGGAAACTTATCATATCTGAGGAATTTAGAGAGGGGAGGAACATTGTGTGAATCTTACTCCTCATCAGAGTTGGCTGAAAGAAAAAATAATTGACATTTGTTTTAGAGAAAATTCTCTCCCTCATTAAAAACGGGGAGAGGAAAAGGAAAAGAAAAGAGTAATAAGGGAAGGAAGGGGAAAGACTCAAAGGGGGAGGGAGGGATTATAAAGAGGGTAAGCATCGTGGATACAAGAGGGGTACATAAGTTTAAAAAGGGGGAAAGAGGGTTGGGGAGGCAAGAATAAGTAAAGCATAATCTGGGGTTATTAGGGATGGCAGGAAATACAGATTTAGTAATTCTAACCGTAAATGGAATGGGATGAACTCCCCCATAAAGAGGAGGGCAGATAGCAGACTGGATCAAAGTCAGAACCCTACAATATGTTGTTTACAAGAAACACATTTAAAGCAGGGAGATACATATAAAGTAAAGGTAAAAGGCTGGAGGAAAATCTATTATGCTTCAGGTGAAGTCAAAAAAGCAGGGGTAGCCATCCTTATCTCAGATCAAGCAAAAGTAAAAATTAATCTAATTAAAAGAGATAAGGAAGGAAACTACATCATGCTAAAGGGTAGCATAAACAACAAAGCAATATCAATATTAAATATATATGCACCAAGTGGTATGGCATCCAACTTCCTAAAGGAGAAGTTAAGAGAGTTGCAAGAAGAAATAGACAACAAAACTGTAATAGTAGGAGATCTCAACCTTGCACTCTCAGAATTAGACAAATCAAACCACAAAATAAATAAGAAAGAAATTAAAGAAGTAAATAGAATATTAGAAAAATTAGGTATGTTGGATTTTTGGAGAAAATTGAATGGAGACAGAAAGGAATATACTTTCTTCTCAGCAGTTCATGGAACCTATTCAAAAATTGACCATATATTAGGACATAAAGACCTCAAAATTAAATGCAAGAAAGCAGAAATAGTAAATGCTTTCTTTTCAGATCATGATGCAATAAAAACTACATTCAACATAAAGTAAGGGGGCAATAGACCAAAAAGTAATTGGAAACTAAACAATCTCATCTTAAAGAATGATTGGGTGAAGCAGCAAATTATAGATACAATTAATAATTTCACTCAAGATAATGATAATGATGAGACATCATAACAAAATTTGTGGGATGCAGCCAAAGTGGTAATGAGAGGGAATTATATATCCTTAGAGGCTTACTTGAATAAAACAGAGAAAGAAAAGATTAATGAATTGTGCTTGCAACTAAAAAAACTAAAAAAAGACCAAATTAAAAACCCCCAAATACTAAATTGGAAATTCTAAAATTAAAAGGAGAAATTAAAAATATTGAAAGTAAAAAAACTATTGAACTAATTAATAAAACTAAGAGTTGGTTCTATGAAAAGCCAATAAAATAGATAAGCCTTTGGTAAATCTGATTAGAAAAAGGAGAGAGGAAAATGAAATTAGTAGTCGTAAAAATGAAAAGGGAGAACTTTCCACCAATGAAGAGGAAATTAGAGAAATAATAAGGAGTTATTTTGCTCAACTTTATGCCAATAAATTTGATAACCTAAAGTGAAATGGATGACTACCTCCAAAAATATAGACTTTCCAGACTAACAGAGAGGAAAGTACAATTGCTTGAATAGTCCCATTTCAGAAAAAAGAAATAGAACAGGCAATTAAACAACTACCTAAGAAAAAATCCCCAGGACCAGATGGATTTACATGTGAATTTTACCAAACATTTAAAGAACAATTGACCCCAATGCTATATAAATTATTTGATAAAATAGGGAATGAAGGAGTCCTACCAAATTCCTTCTATGACACAGACATGGTAATGATACCTAAACCAGGTAGGCTGCAAACAGAGAAAGAAAATTATAGACCAATCTCCCTAATGAATATTGATGCTAAAATCTAAAATAAGATATTAGCAAAAAGACTACAGAAAATCATCTCCAAGATAATACACTATGATCAAGTAAGATTTATACCAGGAATGCAGGGCTGGTTCAATATTAGGAAAACTATCAATATAATTGGCCATGTTAATAACCAAATTAACAAAAACCATATGATCATCTCAATAGATGCAGAAAAAGCATTTGATAAAATCCAACATCCACTCCTATTAAAAATACTTGAGAGTATAGGAATAAATGGACTTTTCCTTAAAATAATCAGCAGCATCTATTTAAAACCATCAGTAAGCATCATATGTAATGGAGACAAACTGCAACCATTCCCAATAAGATCTGGAGTGAAACAAGGTTGCCCACTATCACCAAGCTATCTATTTAATATTGTATTAGAAACGCTAGCTTTAGCAATAAGAGCTGAGAAAGGGATTAAAGGAATAAGAATAGGCAATGAGGAAACCAAATTATCATTCTTTGCCGATGACATGATGGTATACTTAGAGAACCCCAGAGATTCTGCTAAAAAGTTATTAGAATTAATCCACAACTTTAGCAAAGTTGCTGGTTATAAAATAAACCCACATAAGTCATCAGCATTCTTATATATCACTAACAAAATCCAACAGTCAGAGTTACAAAGAGAAATTCCATTTAAAGTAACCACTGATAATATAAAATATTTAGGAATCTATCTGCCAAGGGAAAATCAGAAACTTTATGAGGAAAATTACAGACCACTTTTCACGCAAATTAAGTCGAATCTAACCAATTGGAAAAATATTAAATGCTCTTGGGTAGGGCAAGCAAATATAATAAAGATGACAATATTACCTAAACTAATCTATTTATTTAGCACTATACCAACCAGAGTCACAAAAAACTATTTTAATGACCTAGCAAAAATAATAAACAAAGTTCATATGGAAAAACAAAAGGTCAAGAATTTCAAGGGAATTAATGAAAAAAAAAATCAAATGAAGGTGGCTTAGCTGTACCAGATCTAAAATTATATTATAGAGCAGCAGTTACCAAAACTATTTGGTATTGCCTAAGGAATAGATTAGTTGATCAGTGGAATACATTAGGTTCAAAGGATAAAACAGTCAACAAATATATCAACCTAGTCTTTGACAAACCCAAAGATCCCAGCTTTTGGGATAAGAACTTACTGTTTCATAAAAATTGCTGGGAAAATTGGAAACTAATATGGCAGAAACTAGGCATTGATCCATACTTAACGCCAAGACACCAAGATAAGGTCAAAATGGGTTCATGACCAGGCATAAAGAATGAAATTATTAACAAATTAGAGGAACACAGGATAGTTTACCTCTCAGACCTGTGGAAGGGGAAGGTCTTTATGACCAAAGCAGAACTAGAGATCATACTGATCACAAAATAGAAAATTTCGATTATACCAAACTGAAAAAGTTTTTTGTACAAACAAAACTAATGCAGACAAGATTAGAAGGAAGCAATAAACTGGGAAAATATTTTACAGTCAAAAGGTTCTGATAAAGGCCTCATTTCCAAAATATATAGAGAATTAACTCTAATTTATAAAAAATCAAGCCATTCTCCAATTAAAAAATGGTCCAAGGATATGAACAGACAATTCTCAGATGAAGAAATTGAAACTATTTCTAGTCATAACGAAAAGATGCTCCAAGTCATTATTAATCAGAGAAATGCAAATTAAGACAACTCTAAGATACTACTACACACCTGTCAGATTGGCTAAGATGACAGGAAAAAAATAATGATGATTGTTGGAGGGGATGTGGGAAATCTGGGACATTGAATCATTGTTGGTGGAGTTGTGAATGAATCCAACCATTTTGGAGAGTACTATGAATTATGCTCAAAAGTTATCAAACTGTCATGCCCTTTGATCCAAGAGTAGTTACTACTGGGATTATATCCCAAAGAGATTATAAAGAAGGGAAAGGGACCTGTATGTGCACGAATGTTTGTGGTAGCCCTTTTGTAGTGGTAAAAACTGAAACTGAATGGATGTCCATCAGTTGGAGAATGGCGAATAAATTGTGGTATATGAATATTATGGAATATTACTGTTCTGTAAGAAATGACCAACAGGATAATTTCAGAAAGGCCTGGAGAGACTTACAGAACTGATGCTGAGTGAAAGGAGCAGACCAGGAGATCATTATATTCAACAATCGTTATATGATGACCAGTTCTGATCGACCAGGCCATCCTCAGCAACGAGAGAACCAAATCATTTCCAATAGAGCAGTAAAGAACTGAACTAGCTATGCCCAGAAAAGAACTCTGGGAGATGACTAAAAACCATTACATTGAATTCCCAATCCCTATATTTATGCCCACCTGCATTTTTGATTTCCTTCACAAGCTAATTGTACAATATTTCAGAGTCTGATTCTTTTTGTACAGCCAAATAACATTTTGGTCATGTATACTTATTGTGTATCTAATTTATATTTTAATATATTTAACATCTACTGGTCATCCTGCCATCTAGGGGAGGGGGTAGGGGGGTAAGAGGTGAAAAATTGGAGCAAGAGGTTTGGCAATTGTTAATGCTGTAAAGTTACCCATGCATATATCCTGTAAATAAAAGGCTATTTAAAAAAAAACATATATGCACCAAGTGGTATGGCATCCAACTTCCTAAAGGAGAAGTTAAGAGAGTTGCAAGAAGAAATAGACAACAAAACTGTAATAGTGGGAGATCTCAACCTTGCACTCTCAGAATTAGACAAATCAAACCTCAAAACAAATAAGAAAGAAATTAAGAAGTAAATAGAATATTAGAAAAATTAGGTATGTTGGATTTTTGGAGAAAATTGAATGGAGATATAAAGGAATATACTTGCTTCTCAGCAGTTCATGGAACCTATTCAAAAATTTACCATATATTAGGACCTCAAAATTAAATGCAAGAAAGCAGAAATAGTAAATGCTTTCTTTTCAGATCATGATGCAATAAAAACTACATTTAACAAAAAGTTAGGGGGAAATAGACCAAAAAGTAATTGGAAACTAAACAATCTCATCTTAAAGAATGATTGGGTGAAGCAGCAAATTATAGATACAATTAATAATCTCACCCAAGATAATGACAATGATGAGAAATCATACCAAAATTTGTGGAATGCAGCCAAAGCGGTAATAAGAGGGAATTATATATCCTTAGAGGCTTACTTGAATAAAACAGAGAAAGAAAAGATTAATGAATTGGGCTTGCAACTAAAAAAACTAAGAAAAGATCAAATTAAAAACCCCCAATCAAATACTAAATTGGAAATTCTAAAATTAAAAAGAGAAATTAAAAATATTGAAAGTAAAAAAACTATTGAACTAATTAATAAAACTAAGAGTTGGTTCTATGAAAAAGCCAATAAAATAGATGTTTTGGTAAATCTGATTAGAAAAGGAGAGAGGAAAATGAAATTAGTAGTCTTAAAATGAAAAGGAGAACTTTCCACCAATGAAGAGGAAATTAGAGAAATAATAAGGAGTTATTTTGCTCAACTTTATGCCAATAAATTTGATAACCTAAGTGAAATGGATGTCTACCTCCAAAAATATAGACTTCCCAGACTAACAGAGGAGGAAGTAAATTGCTTGAATAGTCCCATTTCAGAAAAAGAAATAGAACAGGCAATTAAACAACTCCCTAAGAAAAATCCCCAGGACCAGATGGATTTACATGAATTTTACCAAACATTTAAAGAATAATTGGCCCCAATGCTATATAAATTATTTGATAAAATAGGGAATGAAGGAGTCCTACCAAATTCCTTCTATGACACAGACATGGTAATGATACCTAAACCAGGTAGGCTGCAAACAGAGAAAGAAAATTATAGACCAATCTCCATAATGAATATTGATGCTAAAATCTTAAATAAGATATTAGCAAAAAGACTACAGAAAATCATCTCCAAGATAATACACTATGATCAAGTAGGATTTATACCAGGAATGCAGGGCTGGTTCAATATTAGGAAAACTATCAATATAATTGGCCATGTTAATAACCAAATTAACAAAAACCATATGATCATCTCAATAGAAGCAGAAAAAGCATTTGATAAAATCCAACATCCATTCCTATTAAAAACACTTGAGAGTATAGGAATAAATGGAATTTTCCTTAAAATAATCAGCAGCATCTATTTAAAACCATCAGTAAGCATCATATGTAATGGAGACAAACTGCAACCATTCCCAATAAGATCTGGAGTGAAACAAGGTTGCCCACTATCACCGTTACTATTTAATATTGTGTTAGAAATGCTAGCTTTAGCAATAAGAGCTGAGAAAGAGATTAAAGGAATAAGAATAGGCAATGAGGAAACCAAATTATCAGTCTTTGCCGATGACATGATGGTATACTTAGAGAAAACCCAGAGATTCTGCTAAAAAGTTATTAGAAATAATCCACAACTTTAGCAAAGTTGCTGGTTATAAAATAAACCCACATAAGTCATCAGCATTCTTATATATCACTAACAAAATCCAACAGTCAGAGTTACAAAGAGAAATTCCATTTAAAGTAACTACTGATAATATAAAATATTTAGGAATCTATCTGCCAAGGGAAAATCAGAAACTTTTTGAGCAAAATTACAGACCACTTTTCACACAAATTAAGTCTGATCTAACCAATTGGAAAAATATTAAATGCTCTTGGATAGGGCGAGCAAATATAATAAAGATGACAATATTACCTAAACTAATCTATTTATTTAGCGCTATACCAACCAGAGTCCCAAAAAACTATTTTAATGACCTAGCAAAAATAACAACAAAGTTCATATGGAAAAACAAAAGGTCAAGAATTTCAAGGGAATTAATGAAAAAAAATCAAATGAAGGTGGCTTAGCTGTACCAGATCTAAAATTATATTATAGAGCAGCAGTTACCAAAACTATTTGGTATTGCCTAAGGAATAGATTAGTTGATCAGTGGAATAGATTAGGTTCAAGGGATAAAACAGTCAACAAATATATCAACCTAGTCTTTGAGAAACCCAAAGATCCCAGCTTTTGGGATAAGAACTTACTGTTTGATAAAAATTGCTGGGACAATTGGAAACTAATATGGCAGAAACTAGGCATTGATCCATACTTAACGCCGTACACCAAGATAAGGTCAAAATGGGTTCATGACCTAGGCATAAAGAATGAAATTATTAATAAATTAGAGTAACACAGGATAGTTTACCTCTCAGACCTGTGGAGGGGAAGGTCTTATGACCAAAGCAGAACTAGAGATCATTACTGATCACAAAATAGAAAATTTCGATTATACCAAACTGAAAAGTTTTTTTACAAACAAAACTTATGCAGACAAGATTAGAAGGGAAGCAATAAACTGGGAAAATATTTTTACAGTCAAAGGTTCTGATAAAGGCCTCATTTCCAAAATATATAGAGAATTAACTCTAATTTATAAAAAATAAAGCCATTCTCCAATTGAAAAATGGTCAAAGGATATGTACAGACAATTCTCAGATGAAGAAATTGAAACTATTTCTAGTCATACGAAAAGATGCTCCAAGTCATTATTAATCAGAGAAATGCAAATTAAGACAACTCTAAGATACCACTACACACCTGTCAGATTGGCTAAGATGACAGGAAAAAATAATGATGATTGTTGGAGGGGGTGCGGGAAATCTGGGACATTGAATCATTGTTGGTGGAGTTGTGAACAATACAACCATTCTGGAGAGAAGTTTGGAACTATGCTCAAAAAGTGTGCATGCCCTTTGATCCAGCAGTGTTACTATTGGGATTATATCCCAAAGAGATTATAAAGAAGGAAAAGGGACCTGTATGTGCACGAATGTTTGTGGCAACCCTTTTTGTAGTGGCTAAAAACTGGAAACTGAATGGATGTCCATCAGTTGGAGAATGGCTGAATAAATTGTGGTATATGAATATTATGGAATATTACTGTTCTGCAAGAAATGACCAACAGGATAATTTCAGAAAGGCCTGGAGAGACTTACACGAACTGATGCTGAGTGAAAGGAGCAGGACCAGGAGATCATTATATACTTAAACAACAATACTATATGATGACCAGTTCTGATGGACCAGGCCCTCCTCAGCAACGAGATCAACCAAATCATTTCCAATGGAGCAGTAATGAACTGAACCAGCTATGCCCAGAAAAAGAACTCTGGGAGATGACTAAAAACCATTACATTGAATTCCCAATCCCTATATTTATGCCCACCTGCATTTTTGATTTCCTTCACAAGCTAATTGTACAATATTTCAGAGTCTGATTCTTTTTGTACAGCAAAATAACGTTTTGGTCATGTATACTTATTGTGTATCTAATTTATATTTTAATATATTTAACATCTACCGGTCATCCTGCCATCTAGGGGAGGGGGTGGGGGGGTAAGAGGTGAAAAATTGGAACAAGAGGTTTGGCAATTGTTAATGCTGTAAAGTTACCCATGCATATATCCTGTAAATAAAAGGCTATTAAATAAAAAAAAAAAATAAAATCTAAAAGTAAATAAAACTCATATTCTAAAAAACTGAAAAACACCATTATACACAAGCATTCTGGAGAAAAAAAAGGAAGCAAGATCTGGCTAAAAACTTATCCACTTAAGAATAAAAGAAATCATATTTTAAAAGTTATTTAAGTGTTCTTTTTGTTGTTGTTCAGTTGTTTTCAGTCATTTCTGACTCTTAGTGATTCCATTTTGGGATTTTATTGGAAAGATACCAGGGTGAAACCATCACCCTTTACATTTCCTTCTTCAAGTCACTTTACAAATGAGGAAACTGAGGTAAAGAAGTCAAATTACTTACTTGTCTAGGACAAGCTTTACAGAATTACACAGCTAGTAATTGGCTGAGGCCAGATTTGAACTACGGAAGATGAATTTTCCTGACTCCAGGTATTCTAACCATTGGGTCACCTGTTCTTTTATATAATAAACAAAGGTCCTGATTTTAAACAGTTATGAGAAGTGCAATGAATAAATGAAGCATTTATTAAGTGCTTACCATGAACAAAACATTGTCCAAGTGCTTGATATTATCAAAAAGATAGTCCCTGTTATCAAGGAGTTATATATTCTCTTCCTTCCTCTGTCCCTTTCTCCTTCACTCTTTCCCTTCCTTCCTTATTCTGTCTGTCTCTGTCTCTCTATCTCTCATAACTTATATTTCACTGAAGGGAAGTTATACATTAACTGATAGATGAATGTAACATATATATATATATATATATATATTAATTAGGGCAGTGAGGTAGAACATTAACAGAAAGGAAAACCAAAAAAGCATTAGTAGTGGCACAACTTGAATAATCTTACATAAAACTAGGGATTACAAGGTATAGAGGAGGGAAGGAGAAAATGATGGACAGCTTCATGCAAATGTAGAATCAAAAGATGAACTGTCATGTAGCAAAGACAACAAGTGGGCTTGTTTGGCTAGAATATAAAAGGAATCAAGTTGAATAATGTGAAATCAGGTTGTAAAGATAAATTAAGAAAAAGATTGAGAAGATTTTTAAATGACAAGCAGAGCCACAAAAGCTTCTTGAACCATAGATGTATATGTTTATGCTTCCTCCATCCTCAAAAAACAAAACAATCTATCTATCCCTGTTACCTATTACTATATATTTCTCTTTGTTCCTTTTGCGACTAAAATCTTTGAGAAGGCCATCAAATGTTACAGTTATTTTCTTCTTACTCTCTTAATTCTCTGCAATCTGGTTTCTGACTTTGTCATAAAAGGGACCAAGGGACATTAGGGGGTTTGCATTCTAATAGACTAGACAACACATTTATGCTGCAAGTCATAAGGAAATCTCACTGTCCTTAGGGTACAACAACAAAGCAGGTACTAATGAATCTCCTTTAATATATTTTCCACTGAAAAATTTATATCAGTTTCTGATGTTGAACCATTTGACAGCTCCCAGTACTGAGGTGGCAAGAACTTTCTTTTCTGGATCTTCAGAAACTGTGGCTAAAGCAGTTCCTGAAGCAGTTGCTGGGGCACTTCTCCATAGGGATTTCTTTTTAGGATTATGCCTGAAGGCAATGGACTGGAAACACTGGGATTTTCAATTTTTGGGGGGATTAGGGTCCTGGACTGTTTCTATTAAGGTCTCAGGGGAGATGGTAGTCAGGGTGGTTGTTGCTTGACCTGTCTGAAATAGGCTGCTTTCTGTCTCTCCATCAGAGTCCCTTGTTTTTTCAGGTAGGTTGGCTCATCTGCCTTCTGTGTGAGTATTAGTTGGTGATGGATGAGAATGGCTTTCCACTTTTTTCTGCATAAGAGTTACTACCCTGGATGATGGCTGTGAAGATTGGGAAGCAGGATAGTACAATGTTGCTTCAGCTCCTAAGTTTATCTATTCATTGGTGGTGTTTGGTCGATAGTTGTAATTAGAGGACCCAAGAAAGGCAAACCCCTTCACAACAATGACTTCTTCCTCAATAACAGCTATGATTTGGAATTAGGTCCAGTAGTTTGGAATAGCTGAATAGAATGTGAGATACACACTAAGATTCCACAACCAACACTACTTTGAAAGCATTTTTTGATCCTCATTAAGGAAACTCAGCATTGTTTTGCCAATTTAAAGCACCTAGGAAAAATTTGAGCTCATGATACTTAGTTTGCCCGTTTCAAGTCAATATATTTCAACTTAATAAACAAAACAACAACAAACAACCAAAAACAAACAACAACAAGCTTGTATGGATTTCTAGGAGATCTTTAGCTGCAAGATTCTTTTAGGTACATTAGGAGGCCTTAGCATCATGAAGAAAAATTGAGCCAGGGTACTGAACAAAAATAGTGAAAGAATCCCAAATCAAGGTTTCATATTTTCAAATATACCTAATTGATACCTGAGATCTAAAGCAACACCCACTGATTACTGTTGAATTAAACAAGAAAAATTCAGGCAAATTTTTCTTGTCACTGAAAACAGTTGTGGACAAATTCATTGGCTGTCACTCCACTTAACATCCTCTTAAAGTAATTAAGTAGCTACAGGCAACCAGGAAGAGTAAACTTCTTTTGTCTGAAAGTCTGGATAGGAGCTATTTATGACAACATTTTGGTGTGAACAATCTTACACAGGTCAAAGATTTTAGCCCACTTAAATTCTATGTCATTTGGTTATCAATTTGCACATTTACCATTATTTTCAGACAGTTTTATTAAATATAAAAACATACTTTGAATTATAAAAATAGCTTTTTGATTTAGGGGAATGTTCTCACTGGTCCCCAAAGGGATGAAAAGGAAATAAATTGGAAACAGAAAGTGGGAGCCTAAATTGTCATGCATAACATAGATCAGCAGAGAAACCCATCTAGCCCCAAATTAGTTTGCTGATCCGTGTCTATTGCTTCCAAAGGAACTTCAACTCATGGTGCTTTATTGTTGCTCAAAGTAGCAAGTATATGAGGCAAATATTGCTTTACAGATGTAATGTAATATAGGAAAAATAGTTGGATTTGAGTTTAATAGAAGTTTGTCCAAATGTGCTAACTAGTTCAACCATAAGCAAGCCAATTCAACTCTTTTCTAGTATTTTATCAGTAAGTTGACGCACACATAATATATACAAATATATATATATATATATAAAATCACAATCTCAAAGGGTTGCTGTAAATATAAATGTGATAATTTTTAAATGATTTGAAAACTTTAAAATTCTAGGAACCCAAAGCATTTAGAAAAGATTATGTTAAGTAGAGGATATTACACACACACACACACACACACACACACACACACACATAATTACTTAATTTGAAAACTTTCTACTTTTTGATTATTTATGGAGAGGAAGATTGCTTTTAATTTTCTAAATTTGACTCAATTCTTTATCTATTAGAGAAATAAGATCTTTATCAGAAAAACTTATTTTAATTTTTTTTACAATTATGATTGCTGATTGTATTTCCCTCTAACCTATTTCCCCCACCATTTATTATATTCTTTTGCTTCTTTCATTTCGTCCCTCTTCAAAAGTGTTTTGCTTCTGATATTTCCTCCTCTAGTATATCCTCTTCTATGTCACCTCCCTCTCTTATCACCTTCCCTTCCTACTTTTCTGTAGAAAAAGAAATTTATATACTTGAGGTCATATGTAGTTCCCTCTGTGAGTCAATTTTGATAAAAATAAGGCTGTTACCCCTCTCTTTCCCCATTTTCTCCGCCAGTATAAAAGCTTTTTCTTATCTCTTTTTTAATTTATCCCATTCTACCTTATCCTTTTTCCTTTTTCCTAGTGCATTCTTCTTTTACCCCTCAATTTGATTTTAATCTATCATTTGTCTATATTATAATCACACACCTGTGCCCTCTGTTTAATATATACTTCTAATTGTCTTAATGAGAAAATTATTATGCGTTGTAAGCATCATCTTCTCATGAAGAAATGTAAACAGTTTAATATTATTAAGTTCCTTGTGATTTTTCCTTTTCTGTTTACCTTTTTATGTTTCTCTTGAGTTTCCTATTGGAAAATCAAATTTTCTACTGAGTTCTAATCTTTTCATCCAAATTCTTGAAACTCTTCTAATTCACTGAATAACCATTTTTTCTCTAGGAATAATTATTCTCAGTTTTGCTGGGTAGATGATTCTTCATTATAATCCTTTGTCTTTTAGAATTTCATATTCTAAGAACTCTTCTTTAATGTAGAAGTTGCTAAATCTTGTATTATCTTGACTGTGATTCCAGAATATTTGATTGTTTCTTTCTTACTTCTTGCAAAAATTCTCTCCTTGACCTGTGAGCTCTGAAATTTGACTATATTATTCTTGGGAGTTTTCATTTTGAGATTTTTTTTAGGAGATGATCAATGGAGTCTTTAAAATTCTGTTTTACTCTATGGTTCTAGAATATCAGGGCAGTTTTCCTTGATAATTTTTTTGAAAGATGATACTTTGCCTCTTTTTTTAATCATGGCTTTCAAGTAGTTCAATAATTTAAAAATTATCTTTCCTGAATCTATTTTCTAGGTCAGTTGTTTTCCCAATGAAATATTTGACATTGACTTCTATTTTATTTATTTGACTGATTCTTGATTTCTTAAACAGTCATTAGCTTTCATTTTCTCAGTTCGAATTTTTAAGGAATTATTTTCTTCAGTAAACTTTTGTACCTTTTTTTTTTTCATTTGGCCAATTCCACTTTTAAGGAATTTTTTCTGCACTGAATTTTCATGCATCTTTTTCCATTTGGCTAATTCTAGTTTTGAAAAAAAATTCTTTTCCTGAATTGTTTTTTGTGCTTCTTTTACCATTTAGCATATTATGTTTTTTTAAGGTGATATTTTCTTCAGCATTTTTTGTATCTCCTTTACCATGCTGTTGATTTTTTTTCATGGTTTTCCTACATCACTCTCATTTCTTTTTTCATTTTTTCCTTCTACCTCTCTTATTTGATTTTTAAAATCCTTTTTTATATCTTCCACAATCTGAAACAAATTCTTATTTTTCTTGGAGGATTTGAATGCACGAGCTTTGACTTTGTTATCTTCTGAGTGTATGTTTTGATCTTCCTTTTCACCATATGGTCAAAAGTTTTACTTTTGATTATTTTTCCATTCTATGTTCAACTCTTTGATAAAGTGGACTCTGCTTTCACAGTGGAGAATGTCCTCTGATTTGTCCCACTGGGACTGATTTTTCCCAGATTTCAGGGAGTTTGTGAACTTGTTTTCAGAGTTACTTCTAATAAGTTTTCAGTTCTTCCAGGATTGTGTGATCTAAGGAGTTGTGCATCTACTATTTTCTTGGACTGTTCTCTCATCTGTGAGTGACCCTAAGCACTGTTTTCTGTTCTGGAACTATAACAAGAATCCAAGCTCCCCTAAAGCTTGCAAGTTCTGGTATGCTTGTACTTCTCCTTGCCCTTGGACTGCCACCCAACACTCCCACACAGATTTGAATATGAACAAAGTAACAGAGGCCTGCCTCAGTGGCTCTAAAATTTCAATGAATTAAGTCAAGAAATAGAATGGAAAAATAATTGACAGTAAAACTTTTGACCATAAAAAGTTATGAGGAAAAAAAGATCAAAACACACATTCAGAAGATAACAAATTTGACGCTCCTTCTAATAACTTGTTTGATACCTTTATCATCTGTGAACTGAGAGCTCTGGATGCAGCCATTTCGGCTTATGATTCAATGGCTCCCAAAGTCTACTTCTGGTTTGCTATGGCTGGGATAGTACTAATTTACCTGTGCTGAGTTGTGCTTCATTCTCACCCTGATGCAATAGATCTTTCCTGCTGACCGTTAAGTTGTCTTTGGCTTGTCCTTTTGTGGATTTTGCCACTTCAGGAATTGTTTTATGATATCATTCATTGATGTTCAGAGGGGTTTGGGGAAGACTCAGATTACTTATTAACTTTTCTCTGACATTTTGACTCCTGCTAGATTAAAATACATTTTGACAACTACATTTCAATATATTTGGTTTCCTTAGTAATCCTAGATTTTATTATACACATTACATTTTTTTCTTAGGAGGGGTCCCATAGGAATCACAAGATTAACTAAAAGGGCAATATTTTTAAAAATGTAAGAAACAAAAAATGTTAATAATTTCTAGATTTAAGGATCAGATATGTGGTACAATGATTAGAGAACCAGAATCATACCTTTAGTCTAGAAAATATGACTTCAAACTTGGTTTCAAATACTTGTTAACTGTGTGACCCTGTGCAGGTCAGTTAGCCTTGTTTACCTCAGTTTCTTCATATAAAATGGGATGGAGATGGAAATTGCAAACCACCCCAGTACCTGTGCCAAAAAAAAATCCAAAATGAGGTCATGATGAGTTGACACAACTGAAAAATAACTGAAAAATAACAACAAACATTAGAGGAACATAGCTTAATAACATCTTGTCATAATGACAAATTCAGTGATGTTACTAACCATTACTACAAAGATGGTTTTATGCATATAGTTTCTATATTGGAGTTTTAGAAGGTTTTTCTGTGGTTGAATATAGACTTTCTTGAGGATTGAGAATTAAAATGAATTTCCTTATCTTTAGTGATACTATGGCCTTGAAATTAGTCCTTATTCATAATCTACATGATATTGTAGAAGTAATACTGATATCAATCAGTATTGTCAAATTGATCATGACCTCCACATTCAGATGCATGACCCCATACAGGGTCCTGACCCTGTTTAAGAGACTTTGACATAATGTATATGAAGAACTTTGTAAATTATAAGGTTCTATTTTAAAAGTTATTATATAAATTATGGGCCACATGAATTATGGGAAAGATGAAAAAAGGAAGAGAAAAAGAAAGGCAGAAAGACATACACAAGGAGAAACAGAGGCAGAGGCAGAGAGACAGAGAGATAGAGACAGAGAGAGAGAGAGAGAGAGAGAGAGAGAGAGAGAGAGAGAGACTTGGAAATACTTAAATATTTTGCAAGCTAATTGAACTATTTTCAAGCTAATTTCAAGTGGATATGGTTTGTATTTTCTAAAATCCATTTAAACTATGCCAAAAATAATTTTGCAGTGAGGGAACTATATTGTAATAGACTAAGTGAAGGAAAAATATTGATTAGAGTATTGAACTCAATGATTTCTATGATCACTATCAACTCTTGAAATTGTATGAAAGAGTGTAAGAAAATCCCTGCATTAATTTCTGAGTACTGGCAAGAGAAAAAATATATATATACCTAAAAAGTGACCAGGAACTTTTGTAGATGGGATCCAACATGGAATCTCCTTATTATATCACAGTGGTGGTGGGATATATAAGTGAATATGTCATATAGAAAATTTGAAAAATGGAAATTTGAAGCACAGAGGAAACATTAGTATCTCATTGCTAGATATAAAATCCAAGAATGACAAATATAAAAAAGAAAAGACCCCTATGCCTTCAAATATTTGTAGCTGCATTTTGTCTGTAGCAAAGAACTGGCAATAAAATAGAAATCTTCAGATTGGAAAATGATTGAATAAGTTGTGGTACATAAATTTAACAAAACATTATTGTGTTGTAAAAAAAGAATAATGAATATGATGAATATTGAAAAGCATGAGAAGATTCATCTGATTTGTATCTGAATTGTACATCAATAAAGACATGTCAACCAACTTGTAAGAATGATTTATGCCTTATTTTATAGATTCATTAGGAAAAAAAAGTATTGTTTTTGCATCATCCATCAAAACATTTTGTCTAATCTTAGCATATAAGTAGGAGATACCTTGTTGGAAAAAAGCTACATCTTGTACTGATGAATCAAATGCTTTTATTTCTTTAAATAAACAACAAAGTATGTGATCTTGTATTTTCTTCATTTTTTTTTTTTTTTTGCTGAGGCAATTGGGGTTAAGTGACTTGCCTAGGATCACACAGCTAGGAAGTGTTAAGTGTCTGAGACCAGATTTGAACTTAGGTCCTTTTGACTTCAGGCTGGTGCTCTATCCATTGTGCCACCTCGCTTCCCCTATTCTCTTCACTTTTAAATCAGACTATAAAGTTATTTTCAATTGTAGAAAATTATTTGCAAAAATCTGCCTTTTTTCATCAAGTAAACTTTCAATGTAAAAAGATCATTAGCAAGGTGTATGGAGCTTTCAAGGAGAACTAGCACTTCTGTTGTGAGAGCTGCTAAACCCTTGTACAGGGTTACTCACCAACCTTTGTTTCCCACCTGCCACCCAATTCTCCCTTATGACTCCAAGAAACTGAGCATACTCAGGAGCCAGATCCCTATGAAATCTTCTTGGTTGATAGTCAAAATCAAATTGAGAGTAACCAGTGATGCTGTCATTGAATTAGAGGCTTGTCTTCTATAGGCATATGAACACTTCCCCAGCAGAATAGGCAGATGTGAATATTTTGTTTCAATGGGCCACGAGAGTATCATAAGTTAGTTCTGTGGAGTTCTTAGAATTTTGTCAGACACTAAAGACACCAAGGTCATCAACTGCATCCAGGTCCATTGACAATTGACTTTTGTCTTGACATGAGGCTTTGATGGGATTTAAGAAGAGTGAGGCTAACACCTTTGAGCAACTCTTCCTTACTTAAATTCCATGTTCACCTGAGTCAGAAATTCATAACATTTTGCTATTTAATTATTTAAATATTTAATAACTGTATAATAATCACAGTATTTGAACAATTTTATCATTTTGTCATTTTAATATTTAATAATTTTATCACTTATCATTTGTAAGATCTTATTATTTTACCTACCACAAAATATTATGATTATAAACTAGTGATGAATCAGTAGGTATGGATGCACTGGAAACTGTAGTCACAACCCTGTACATAAGTGACACTGACCATAAGGTTATCTTCTCAATGGACTGAAACAATAATTGGATTTGGCAGCCTCCTAAGTTTCTGAGTAGTCTTCTTAAGGATGGCAAAGTTCATCTCCTGGCATGAGGAAAGGGACTAGAAGAGGTGCTCTAAAATTGTTTGATTCACCAGTCCTAACTTTGGCATGCTTACCACAGCAGGAAGGGATTGTACCAAGTGGTCAAAAAATGAAAACATATACAAAAATTTTTTGTAAAGATCTGGTACATGGAATGTGTTCATTTATGAACAAGAAATCCAGTAGACCTGAAGGACAAACAACCCTTGTTGCTAGAAAACTCAGAAGGTATCCCCTGCAAACAGCAGGCCGGAGTGAAATGAAATGAAGGTCAGTTGCTATTTTTGAAACTGGAGATACTATGGTCATTACATAGTGGCCACTATAATGAGGAGCGTGCCAAAGTTAGACTAAGTAAACAAAACCAATCTAGTTAATAAGTTTGTATTGTTGTGGCCTGTAACAATGTGACTTCCAGTTGTATATGAACTGGAAAAATTGCAAACATCAGGATTGCTTTGATGAAAAAAGATGGGTAAATTCTGAAGCTACGAAATGAAAAATAAGAACTTTACAGTATCTACCTAATAAGGCAACATTTAATTCCATCAAAATTAAAGTGCAAGCAAAGCTTAAAGAGATACAAGACTTTTGGCTCAGTAAGAAATAAATGAAATTCAGTTTTATGCTGATAGTAACAATCCAAAATGTTTTTATGATGTTCTGAAGACTATTTATGGGCCAAAGACCTTTATACATTTTGTGCTCAATACTAATGGAATCACGTTGATTGTGATAAGGATATGATTCTGAAAAGATGGGCTAACCATTACCATAGATAGAGTTTTCAACAAAGTATAATCAACCAATGTTGAAGCCATAAACTATCTACTTCAGGTTGAAGTCAATTCCTTTCTGGCCACACTTCCAACTGAAGAAGAGGTTTTGGAGGTTCTTCTTGTGTGACAAAGTGCCTAATGCTGATTCCATTCCAGCTAAGATTTATAATAGAGGGAATCTACAGCTTATACAATAGCTGACAAATATTCTGTGTTATATGGAAAGAGGAGGTTAAATCCCAGGAGATTAAGGATGCCTTCATCGCCCAGCTATATAAAAGAAATAGGTAGCCCTGTGCCAATCACACAGATGAATCTCTCAGTCATTGTTCACAAGATCCTTGTCAGAGTCTTCTTTAATCAGTTAATCCTTCACTTGGAAGATGACTACGTTCAGGAGAATTAGTGTGGTTTTAGAAAGAGTCAAGAAATAGTCATCATGTTGAGTACAGAGTTCTATACTTACTTACTGTTCACCAATCAAACCAAGGCTTTGAAACTATTAGTCCAGATGGCCTGTGGAAGATTATAGAAAAATTCAGTTGTTCAGAGAAATTCATCAATATTGTATGCCAGTTTCATGATGGCATGCTTGCATGGATTCTGTATAATGTATAATGTTTTCATACTTTTCTCATCACTGAAGTAAGGTTATGTGCTTGCTTTCATGCTTTTTAGTCTGATATTTTCAATGATATTATCAGATTCCTTCAAAGAGGATAACAGTATTGAGGTTGGCTGCAACATTGAACATAAAATATTTAACTTAAAAAGGCTATTATCCGAGACTAAAGTAGAGGGAGTATTGTACATAGAAGTGATATAAGGACACCCACAAGGTCTATCTAAAGAACTTTGGTATAGAAATAGCTATATGATTTATTGTTAATATCCTCTCAATTTCTATTTCTCCTCATAGGAATGCCATCTATGTTTCTCTCCCCCGCCCCCATTATTTGGTATCTTCATGTTTCAAGAAGCATTCCTTCCCTGCCCTTGAAACAGCATTGATTCCTTTTGCATTTACTTGTATGGGTCTTTGCTTTTTCTTCATCTTTTATAGCATTTTTATTACTTCAAATAGCATATTGATGACTGAAATGTTATATACAGTACAAAGATGGTGCTTCCTCTGTCATATAACCATAAATTTAAAGATGAAAGGGATTTTAGAGGTTATCAAATCTAATGTTCTCATTGTATAGATGAGGAAACTAAGGTAGAGAAAATTTAAATGACTTTTTCAACTTCATAGATTATTTCATATATGTGGAACTTGAATTCAAAGTGTTTAATTCCAAATCTAACACTCTTCAGTTCAGCATGCTACTTCTCTCACTAAAGAAGAAAATAGTTTTAGAACTGTTTATGGAAGTATTTTCTATTTTGGTCTTTTGGTTTACTTGCTTCTTTCTTGTTTCAGCTTCCAATGACAATGAAATGATATGGCTTCAGTTTTTTACAATTTTTCCCCTTCCATTGATTCCCATTACTGTTACCTCTGTATGACTGTATTTTAAATCAATATGCTTGCTATATTTTCTTTTGGCAAGGAGATTTGGCAAGTGATTGCAGCTGAGAGTGGATTTTGGACTGTTTTTACCTCTTTTATTACTGGTATTGCTTTAAAGTTGTTAAATTCTATCAGATATAATAATAGTTCTGATTAATGTGTTTACTTATATTCCTTTTATTTTTCAATCTTAATCATTTATCTCAATGGGTCAGGATAAAATTATTGTAATTGTACCCTCAATGTTTTGATCTTCATTTTCCCAATTTGGTATTGCAATTTATATTTTCTTCAAAGAGTTGATATAGACATATAGCTGAATCAAATAATTCCTACCCTTTGCAAAATGCCTTCGATTTAGTGAAACTGAATAGACATGCTTTTGCATATCCACCTTTGCATTCACCATATCATCTTAACTTGTAATATTGTCCCTCAAACTCTATTCCTTTTTATTATACTGACCAACTTTAAATACATCTCCTTTGTGATCCTTTTCTCAATGCCAATTAATAGTGATTCAGCCTCCTCTGAAACCCTCAAAACATTGTTTTTTCATTCCATTCAGTGGGTACCACTTCAAAGTACTTTCAGCTTAATGTATGTGCAATAATTACATTATAACCTTAGAAGTAAGAGTACTACATAGACATCTTTTGGACTCTTACCTACTCTGCTGTCTAGCATACTACATATATATATATATATATATATATATATATTTATATATATATATATATATATATATATATATTGTTAAAGTTTCTCTTCCTATGATAGTTTACAATTATATTCCCCAACCTTGCTGAATCCCAGCTTTTCCAATCAAATAATATTTACTCTGCATAACTTTTTTTTAGGTACAAACATAAGCACATATGCGCAATGGCCACTCTTCTCTGGAATTAGCTATTACTGTTGCTTATCTAAAACTTTTTCCATCATCAATTTATAATTTAAATTCATCTTATTTTTATCAATTCCATGTAAAAACAATTTTAAATATTCATTTAAAAAGTCTGTATTCCAAATCTGTTTCTTGCTCTTTTTTTCTCTCCTTTAGAGGGCAAGTGATTTTCTAAATGTCATACATGTGCACTCATGAAAAACATTCTATATTAGCCCTTTTGTAAGAATAAAATAAAATAAAAATATAGAAAGTTAAAAAAATACTTTGATCTGCATTCAGACTCCATCAGATCCTTCTCTGCAAGTGAATAACATTTTTCATTATAAGACCTTTTGAATTGTCTTTAATCATTGAATCACTGAAAACAGAGAAGTCATTCACAGCTGATCATTGTACAATATCATTGTTTCTATGTACAATATTTTTCTGGTTCTGATCATTTCACTTTACATCAGTTTGCATAAATCTCCCTAGGTTTTTCTGAAAGCAGCCTATTTATTATTTCTTTTTTCTTCTTTTTTACCCTGCTTATAATTTTTTTTACATTACAATGGTATTCCATTAAAATAATATACCATACTTTGTTAAGCAATTCCCCAATTTATGTTCATGATCTCAATTTCTAATTCACTACCATGAAAAGAACTATTATAGATATTTTTTCTGTATTTAACTTATTTCCCTTTTTCTCTTTACATCTTTTGGATTCATATCCAGTTAATGGTATTTTTGAGTCAAAGAATATGAGTGGTTTTCTGACCCTTTGTGAAAAGTTTCAAATTGTTCTCCAAAATTATTGAAACATTTCATAATTCCACGAGTAGTGCAAAGGCATTTCTTTCCCTCTCACATTCCTTCAAACATGTAAGCTTTTTTTTTAATCTATCATGTTAGGCTATCTAAATTGTGTATAGTTATCTTAAACTTGTTATAATTTGCCTTTCTCTAATCAATAGTGATTCAAAAAATGTTTTCATGGGACTATAGATAACTTTTATTTCTTCTTCTTAGTACTGGATGTTAATACAATTTGACCATTTGTCGATTGGGAAATGACTTTTCTTAAAATGTCAATCAGTTCTATATATAATGGAGAAATGTTATCATAGAAATATATATATAGTTTCCTGCTTTCCTTCTAATCTTGGTGATATTGGTTTTGTTTTTGCAGTCTTTTAAATTTGATGTTATTGAAATGATCAGTCTTATATTTTATAATGATTTCTATCTCTTGTTTGGTCATAGATTTTCTCCTTATCTTAGATTTGACAGGAAAACTATTCCATATCCCCCAATTTGCTCATGACATCACCTCTTTTGCTAACTCACACACCAATTTTGACCTTATCTCATATGCACAAGTCTTGGTTTATTTCTAGTTTTTCCTGACCTGCTTTCCAGTTTTCTGAGTACTTTTGATCAAATAGTGAGTTTTTGTCCTTAAAATAATGTGTTTCTACATTTAATAAATACTAAATTATGACTTTTGTTTATTGTTATGTGTCATCTATTATCTATTCCATTGATCCATCACTATTTCTCAGCCAGTCGCCAATTGTTTTGAAGATTACTGTTTTGTAAAATTGAGATCTGATTCTCTCTCCTCCTTTTTGTCAATTCCCTTGATATCCGTTAGCCATAACCTTTTTAGATGATGGAGGAATGTTATTAACTTTGGTAACATGTAGAAGTGATCAAAAAACACAGAATGTAAATCACCAGGTCCCAGCACATCATCTTTATCTTATATAGAAAAATCAAATTTGGCCAATGGTAAATGATGAAAAACTGTATGAATGTGAGAGAAGCAATGGAGTTTACAGTGGATCACAAGTTAATCTTGAATTGATAACATGCTATTTTTTATTTAAGAAGCATCCATGTCAGCAAAATAAACAAAGAATAAAACAGAATATAATAAATTTTCATTTTCAGAATAAAATTTTTATGTTTTTTAACATGGCATTTATTTTTATTTCATTGAAGAACAGTATAAAAAGACCTATTAGAGAAGTAAAAGTAAGTGCAGGTAGAAATATGAAGAAAGGAAGAATGAAAGGTGACATCAGTGGAATTCTATTGACAATGTTCAATTTCATTAGACTGCTGAATGAAAAGGAAAAGTATGTACATTTAAAAGGAAAAGTATGTACATTTAAAAGGAAAAGTATGTACATTAAAAATATGTACATCTGGACAAACTGTAAAGCTTTAAAATGTCTACCAAGTGTTTTTTTTATTTCTATTTCTGGAAGCATTTAATAATTGTATATAATTTTAGAGACTCAATTGAAATCAGGGAAATGAATGATAAATATAGATTAAATAGAGAGAAACTGTGTGCGTGTGTGTGTGTGTGTGTGTGTGTGTAAGAGATGGAGTCAGAGACAGAAAATCACACAGAAAGGTTCCCTTTACAAAAGGAATAATTTTAGTGAATAAATAATTGTAATAATTGTAGTGAAAAGTTAATGATCATAAGATTCCTATCATTCATCTAGAATTGCCCTAAGTATATGAGATACTAACAATGGCTAAAACATTAAGTGTAAATATTTCATCATTTCTTGTTAAACTTTCCTCTCTTAGAGCCATATGCTCTTCCAATTTTTAGAATGTAAGAATTGTAATTATTGTAAAAGTCATAAATATTCGATTTATACAAAATTGATTTTTATTTTTATATGTATCTATAAGATACAAACTCATAAAATATCAATAATATATATTTTTCAAAATAACTAAATAATTTCTCTTTGAAGTCAAGAACAACAAAGGAAATAATTTATATGTTATTATTGGTATAGAAAGAATTAGAATTGGATTTGAAGTCAAAAGACCTGGGTTCAAACTACCTTTGCCTCTTAATACTTGTGTGCAGTTAACTTAAATATTTCAAGCCTTAGTTCCTTTATCAATAAAATGAGGGATTTGGAGTGAATAAACAATAAGGTCTCTTCTATATGTAACATGCCCTGATCTATTTTCTTATTTTTCCATTGACTACTCTTACCTGGAAGCCAATTTTTGAAATGATATTCCATAATTATTGAGTTCATAATAATTTTCTTTCTTCATCATCTTTATTATTAATATTTATACTTTGTAAATAAATATATTATATATATACATAAAATATATAATTTTCAAATTAAGACAGGCCTTGCAACATAATGTATCTTTATATAGTTCTGTTCCACCCACTATGAAGAAAACAATTCATGAACATAGAATTTAAAATACATCTAGAATTCACACTTCATGCTGTGCCAAATTAACACAATCATAAT
Source organism: Sarcophilus harrisii (assembly GCF_902635505.1). Classification (NCBI taxonomy): domain Eukaryota; kingdom Metazoa; phylum Chordata; class Mammalia; order Dasyuromorphia; family Dasyuridae; genus Sarcophilus; species Sarcophilus harrisii. Next base: position 183,114,281 of record NC_045426.1, on the reverse strand, counting down.
ATATCTCTTGCATTAATATCCAGAGTTAATAGACTTATATAAGCAATTCATAAGATTATAATCTCAAAACATAGACTTCCCAATTACATATATAGGTACAGAATAAATTGTGAAATGAAATTCAGTCTACATATGAAATAAAATTATTCAAGAAAGATAGGCAACTTAAAGTCAGTCATAAACATGGATAGCATTCATTATTATTTCAGTTATTGAAATTTCTTTTTAATAAACAACCTAATTCAATTGCTTTCTTTATTTTTAAGTCTAATCTTTTAATTGAATTTCTGAAAAACAACTAAACAGTTGTTGCCTGAAGAGTTAATTTTTAGAGAAGTAATATAATGTAAGACAGAGACAAAAAGACAAAAAGAAAGACAGAGATATAGGATATAAGTCTAGCTAGCTAGGTAGCCAGATGAATGGATAGATGGATAGATGAATAGATAGATAAATGATGGACAGATAGATAGTGATAGCAATATTGTAATGACGATCAACTGTGAAAGACTTGGCTATTCTAAATAATCCAGTGATTTAAGATAATTTCAAAAGTAATGATGAAAAATGCTATTGATCTTCAGAGGGATCTGAACTCTGTGTGCAGATTGAAGCATAGCTATTCCATTTTTTTCCTTGATTTTTTGGAAACACATTAATAAGGAAATATTTCCCATGACTTCACATGTATAATTGATATCATATTGCTTGTGTTTTCAAAGGGAAGAGAAGAAGAGGAGAAAGAAGAATCAGAAGAGAAGAGAAGGAAAGAGAGAATTGGACCTCAGTTTATTAAAATGAATATTCTAAATAAACAAATTTTTAAAGAAGAGGTAAAATATTAATTTGAGAAAAATATAACAGAACCTTAAATATGAAGAATTAATCAATAAAATAAGCAAAATGTTGGATCATGTTAAAATACAATTTGTTACCCACACAAAACACACTTAAGAAAATTATTATATATACAGAATAAGAGTGAATAAAATTCACTATGCATCAAATGAATCAAAAAAAAAAACAGGAATTTACAGAGAGACTTTGAATGATCAATATTACCATTTGAAATTGAAGTAAATGGAGCAAGGAAAATAATATACAAAATGACTTCACAATGTGAAAGGAAAGAACAGCTAAACACACAGCTACACACATACACATCAAAAGTAAACATAGCAAAATAACAAAGAAACAAATATGACTCAAGAAAAAGAAAGATATAAAAAAACACCATTTCTCTCCTCAATGTTTGAACATCCATGAATATAGCATATTGCACATATTTTCAGACTTTTTTGATATACTGATAAATTAAACATTTTTTTCTCCTTTTTTATTTAAAAGTATTATTTATTATATGGAAAGGTTTTGTAGGAATGAAGAGTGGAACAATACTAGGGATAATTAAGGCCATTTAAATAATCAAATAATATAAATAAAAAACTATTAAAAAGTGAAGTTGCCAAGGAACAAGAATTAATTTTAAAACAGGATCTATTATGAACACATTTTTAAAATTATTGTGTAAATGACAATTCAATTAAAATATCAATATTGCATCAACTTAGCACTTTGTCATGATAGCTAAGTAATTCAGCTCATTTGTTATTTAAGATTAAATAATTGACTGATTTATTTTAATATCAAAACCATTCCTTAAAATTATTAAATTCAAGGCATTTCTTGAGTGATTTGGGACAATTAAATTGGCCAATAGGGAATGCTTTTTATTTGAAGTTATTCCAAAGCACAAGGTATGCATAACCTGTATCATTAAAGGAAAAGAAGCATAAAGGAAGGGAATGGAAGAAGCAAAAAGAAATGACAGGAAATATTTAACAGAATCTTTGTGCTAATGGTCTGAGAGAGAGCCATTTTCATCCCATGTGTAGAGCTAAATTTTGTAATAATTTTGGAATTGTTTTATATATCTTCTTGGTAATTGTAACTTCTTCATTCTTTATTACATGCCTCAATCAATTAACAAATATTAAGTACCTATTATATGACAGATACTAATGTTGCAATTATTTTTAAAAAAATGCAACAATCCCTACTCTGAAAAAAACATTTTATAGAGGATTGGGTCTATAAAAATAAATATAAAGATTCAAATAAACACAATGTTATTAAAAATGAAGTACTTCAGGAGAGAGGATACCAACAGTTGGTGATATCAGAAAAGATTTTATATAGATGATACATTTAGCTGCATCTTGAAGGAAGAGAGGAATTCTTTGAAATAGAAATAAGGAGGGTGTATATTCTAGGCTTGGGGGACAAATAGTTTAAAGGTATGAATACCTATGCTCACAGAAAAAGAGACTGGATCAAATGTAAAGATATTTTTCAGCATTTGTATTTATAAGATTTTGAGTTCTATTTTGTTTTTCCCTTCCTCCCTTACCTCTTCCCTCCTTAAGGTAAGAAGCAATCTCATATAGGTTATACATGCACAATAATTTTAAACAATATTTCCATTAGTTATGTCATGAAAGAAAAATCAGAGCAAAAGGGAAAAAAACATAAGAAAAAGTAAATAGACCAAAAAAACTGAAAAGAATGCTTGATCCACATTCATTCTTCATAGTTCTCTTTCTGGATGCAGATGGCATTTTCCATCCCACATTCCATATTGCTGAGAAGAGCCAAGTCTCTCATAGTTGATCATTATACAATTTTGCACTTACTGTGTACAATGGTTCCTGGTTCTGTTTACTTTCCTTGGTACCAGTTTATGTAAGTCTTTCCAGGCTTTTCTGAAATCATCCTGCTCATCATTTCTTATAGAACAATATACATATTCATTCACCACAGTTTAATTAGTCACTTCCCAGTTGATGAGCATCCATGAATTTTCCAATTCCTTGTCATCACAAAAAGAGATACTACAAGCATTGCTCTTCAAAATGGCTGGATCAATTTGCAACTCCACTAATAATGCATTGTTGAAGAAAATTACATTGAATTCTATTTTAGATCTGTTGAATTTGAGTTGAATTTCAGGTATCTATGTCAATAAAACATGTCAATAAAATGATGATAAAGACTAAAGACTTGCAACCTAGCTATCATTTTTGATTCTTCACTACTTCTCATCTCTTTGCCACCATATCCAATCTGTTGCCAGGGCCTGTCAATTTTACTATTGTAACAACTCTTGAATACTCTCCCTTCTCTTTGCTGATAAGGCCAATCCCCTCTATTGTTGAGCCTCTTCATCTAGTGCTTTACTATTGCAATAGCATTCTAATTGATCTACTTGTCATAGTTTTCTCCTTGTTTTAGTATATCCTCCTTTCAACCATAAAAATTGTTTTTATGTATTATGGGTTCAACTATGTCATTCTCATACTCAATAAATCCTAATAATGCTCTAACACCTTCAGGATCAAATACAAAATTTGGATTTCAAAGTACTTCATAACTCATCACTTCCTTTTCCAATCTCCTTACATTTTACTCCCTTCCTTTTACTCTGTAATCTAGTGATATGGGTCTCTTTATTTTTCTTTGAATGATACACTTCATCTCCTGAGTATACATTTTCACTGGCTGTCTTCCATGCTTGCAATGCTCTTCTCTTCATCTCAAGTTACAAGATTCTCTGGCTTACTTCAAGTATCAGCTAATATCCCATCTTCTAAAGGAAGTCTTTCCCAGTCTCTTTTAATTCTAGTGATGTCTCTTTACTGATTGTATCCTATTTGCCCCATATAAATTTGTTTGAACACAATTGTTTGCAAGTTATCTCCAGCACTAGATTGAGAGCTTTTTCAGAGAAGAAATTAACTTTTGCCTTCCTTTGTATCCATAGTACTTATCGTAGTGCCTGGCACATAGGATACACTTACATAATACATACTGACAATCTTAAGAGAGAGATAGGCTAATTACATACATCTGGGAGCCATCTGCATGTAGATCAAAATTAAACCAATTGAAACAAATGAAGTCATTGAGAATATATAGGGAGAAAATAAGGCCTAAAAAGGAGCTTTAGTAACAGCCATAGTTAGTCTTAATAGGCATAATGAACTAGAAAAGTCAACCTGAGAAATGATTAGACAGGAAAGAGAATCACTGTTCTCTGAAGGAATACTGTAGAGGCAGGCTGGTAAAAAACAACCAGTTGCAAAATCACTTTTAAGTTTTATTTATATTATCAATATTTTCTTTATCACTTTGTTAAATCTAGGAAATCAGCAAAATAATAAATCAATCCTAGATATCTAGTATTTTCTTATTTCTGAGGTAATAAAGCTTATCTTAAAATTTTAACAACCAGCTCTCTCAGCCAGTTTATGATGGCTTCAGCAGACCCTTGGAGTATTGTTACCAACAACCTTAGGGGTAAAGAGTATCTAAGTTAATAAAGTCATATAATCCATGGAAGAAAATGCTCAGTTTAGCTGGGTAGTTTATTTTTGGCTGCATTCCAAGTTCTTTTGGTTTTTGGAATATCACATTCCAGGCCCTTCGATCCTTTAATGTGGAGGAAGTCAGATCTTGAGTGATCCTTATTGTGGCACCTCAGTATTTGAATAATTTTTTCCTGGCTTCTTGTAATATTTTTTCCTTAGTCTGATAGTTCTGAAAATTGGCCACAATATTCTTGGAGTTTTTATTTTAGGGTCTTTTTCAGAAGGTGTTTGATGAATTCTTTCAATGCCTATTTTACCTTGTGATTCTATTATATCTAGGCAGTTCTCTTTGATGATTTCCTGTAAAATAGTATCTAGCCTTTTTTTTTTTTTCATCATAATTTTTGGAAAGTCCAATAATCCTCAGATTATCTCTCCTAGAGCTAGTTTCCAGGTCTGTTATTTTTCCAAGTAGATATTTAACGGTTTTTTATAATTTTTCTTTTCTTTTTTTTTTTGGTTTTGCTTGACTGATTCTTGATGTCTCAATGAATCATTCATTTCTATTTGTTCAGTTCTGATTTTTAATGAATTATTTTCTTCATTAGCTTTTTTCTTTTGTATATGTACAATTGAGTTTTTAAATGAATTGCTTTGTTCTATGGGATTTTTTTCCATTTCACTATTTTTTTTTACTGAATTAATTTCTTTTTCCAATTCACAAATGCTACTTTCTTGGGTGGTCTTTATCTTTTCCAATTCACAAATTCTATTTTCCTGGGATTTCTTTAGCTTTTCCAATTCACAAATTCTTTTCCCCTGCACTTCCTGGGAGTTCTTTACCTTTTCCAATTCACATTTCAGGAAGTTGTAACTCTCTTGCATAGCTTCTCTTCCTTTCCCTGTTTTTCTTCTGGCTCTCTTTTAAAATTTTTAATAATCTCTTCTAGGAGAGATTTGTTTGATGGGATCCAGTTTACATCCACCTTTGCAGTTTTGTCTTGAGACTGTTTGCTATTAGTCTCCTCAGAGATGAAAACCTTCTCTCTTTCTGTATAAAAACTCTTGATCATCCTTTTGATATTTTTACTCATTTTTTTTTAAAACCTGTAAGGTCTACCTTCAGGGCAAAGAAGTTACCAGCTTCCTCTGCTGAGCAGGGATAGGTGTATGGACAGTAGCTATTCTTCAAACAGGCTGCAACGAGCAGCGAGGTACGGGAGTGCTCTGGGAAAGAGTTCCCCACTGGAAGTTACTCAGACCTAGGTAGCACAGGGCCAAGCAGAGGAAGTGCCCAATGAAGAACCCTACCTTATGGATTGGCGACTACCCTGGGGCTAGAGTCTGTGCAGTAAAAGTGTCACTACCCCAAGCCAAAGCCTGCTGTGGGGCTGTGGGTATTAGCAGTGGTCCAGCGAATAGCCCAGCATGGACTGGAAGTGTCTCTGCCCAGGAAAGCACAGTCGTGCTGCAAAAGTTCTATTGCCACAGGCCGAGCATCCCACTGTTCAGATTAAAGGCTGCCCCAGGCTGCGCCCCCTGCCATGCAGAATTGTGACTGCCCCAGCCCATGCTGCAGAATGAAGCTGCACAGAATGTGCTGTGGATTGTTATGAGTCACTTCTGGTTTTGGATGGGTATAGCCAGATCTTGTTAGGTTCTGACATTTTTTAGAGTATTCTCTACCTTTGGCTTTAAATTCTCTGCTGGTCTGCTTTGTAATCAAGGCAGAGCAATAAGCCTATGGCAGAGGCATCTCTATAATTTTTGTAACCACAGAGGTCACCCCCACCCCTAGTCTGCTCCGGACCTTAACCTTTGGTTCTATCCCTACTTGAACTGATCTGCTCTGGTCACTCAAGATAAACCTTTTTAGGCAATCTTCCAGATTATCTTTGGCTGGTAAGTTTTTGTACTTCTAATCTTCATGAATGTTACCAGTCAAGGGCTATTTTTGAGGCTGAATTTAATAATTGGTCGTGAGGGTATGAGAGGAGCTTAGAAAATCACATGTACCTTCTCTGCCATTTTGGCTCCGCCCCCCCCCCCAATTGTTAGTCTTAAAAATAAAATGGAGATCTTTACACCAATGAAGAGGAAATTAGAGTAATAGTAAGGAGCTACTTTGCCCAACTTTATGCCAATAAATTTGATAACCTAAGTGAAATGAATGACTACCTACAAAAATATGGGCTTCCCAGATTAACAGGAGAGGAAGTAAATTGCTGAAATAGTCCCATTTCAGAAAAAGAAATAAAACAAGCAATTAATCAACTCCCTAAGAAAAAATCCCCAGGACCAGATGGATTTACATGTGAATTCTACCAAACATTTAAAGAACAATTAATCCCAATGCTATGTAAACTATTTGAAAAAATAGGAAATAAAGGAGTCCTACTAAATTCCTTTTATGACACAGACATGGTCATGTTACCTAAATCAGGTAGGTTGAAAACAGAGAAGGAAAATTACAGACCAATCTCCCAAATGAATATTGATGCTAAAATTGTAAATAAGATATTAGCAAAATGACTACAGAAAATCATCCCCAGAATAATATACCATGATCAAGTAGGATTTATACTAGGAATGCAGGACTGGTTCAATATTAGGAAAACTATTAGTATAATTGACCATATAAAGAACCAAATTAACAAAAACCATATGATCATCTTAATAGATGCAGAAAAAGCATTTGATAAAATCCAACATCCATTCCTATTAAAAGTAGAGGAATACTTTTGAGAGTATAGGAATAAATGGACTTTTCCTTAAAATAATCAGTAGCATCTATTTAAAACCATCAGTAAGCATCATATGTAAAGGGATAAACTGCAAACATTCCCAATAAGATCAGGAGTGAAACAAGGTTGCCCACTATCAGCATTACTATTCAATATTGTATTAGAAATGTTAGCTTTGGGGAAAGGGACCTGTATGTGCACGAATGTTTGTGGTAGCCCTCTTTGTAGTGGCCAGAAACTGGAAACTGAGTGGATGCCCATCAATTGGAGAATGGCTGAATAAATTGTGATATATGAATATTATGGAATATTATTGTTCTGTAAGAAATGACCAACAGAATGATTTCAGAAAGGCCTGGAGAGACTTACATAAACTGCTGCTGAGTGAAATGAGCAGGGCCAAGAGATCATTATATACTTCAACAACAATACTATAAGATGACCAATTCTGCTGGATCTGGCCATCCTCAGCAATGAGATGAACCAAATCAGTTCCAATGGAACAGTAATGAACTGAAACAGCTACGCCCAGCGAAAGAACTGTGGGAGATGACTAAAAACCATTACATTGAATTCCCAATCCCTATATTTTTGCCCACCTGCAATTTAGATTTCTTTCACAGGATGATTGTACAATATTTCAGAGTCCAATTCTTTTTTGTACAGTAAAATAACGGTTTGGTCATGTATACTTATTGTATATCTAATTTATATTTTAATATATTTAACATCTACTGTCATCCTGCCATCTGGGGGAGGGGGTGGGGGGAAGGAGGGGAAAAATTGGAACAAGAGTTTGGCAATTGTCAATGCTGTAAAGTTACCCATACATATAACCTGTAAATAAAAGGCTATTAAAATAAAAAAGAAAAAAGAAATGTTAGTTTTGGCAATAAGAGTTGAGAAAGAGATTAAAGGAATTAGAGTAGGTAATGAGGAAACCAAATTATCACTCTTTGCTTATGATGTGATGATATACTTAGAGAACCCCAGAGATTCTACTAAAATGATATTAGAAATAATGACCACCTTTAGCAAAGTTGCAGGATACAAAATACACCCACATAAGTCTTCAGCATTCTTATATATCACTAACAAAATCCAACAGTTAGTGTTACAAAGAGAAATTCCATTTAAAGTAACTACTGATAGTATAAAATATTTAGGAATCTATCTGCCAAGGGAAAATCAGAAACTATATGAGCAAAACTATAAAACACTTTCTACCCAAATTAAGTCTGATCTAATGAATTGAAAAAAATATTAAATGCTCTTGGATAGAGCGAGCAAATATAATAAAGATGACAATATTATCTAAACTAATGTATTTATTTAGGACTATACCAGACTCTTAAAAAAAAACCTATTTTAATGACCTAGAAAAAATAACAACAAAGTTCATATAGGAAAACAAACTATCAAGAATTTCAAGGGAATTAATGAAAAAAATCAAATGAAAGGTGGCCTAGCTGCACCAGATCTAAAATTATATTATAAAGCAGCAGTTACCAAAACAATTTGGTATTGGCTAAGAAATAGACTAATTGATCAGTGGAATAGGTTTGGTTCAAAGGACAAAACAGTCAATAACTTTAACAATCTAGTGTTTGACAAACTCAAAAACTCCAGCTTTTGGGATAGCAACTCACTGTTTGACAAAAATTGCTGGGAAAATTGGAAATTAGTATGGCAGAAACTAGACATTGAGTCACACTTAACACTGTACATCAAGATAAGGTCAAAATGGGTTCATGACCTAGGATAAAGAATGAGATTATAAACAAATTAGAGGAACATAGGATAGTTTACCTCTCAGACCTGTGGAAGACTAATGAATTTATGACTAAAGAAGAACTAGAGATCATTATTGATCACAAAATAGAAAATTTTTATTATATTAAATTGAAAAGTTTTTGTAGAAACAAAAGTAATGAAGACAAGATTAGAAGGGAAGCAATAAACTGGGAAAACATTTTTACAGTCAGAGGTTCTGATAAAGTCCTCTTTTCCAAAATATATAGAGAATTGACTCTAATTTATAAGAAATCAAGCCATTCTCCAATTGAAAAATGGTCAAAGGATATGAACAGACAATTCTCAGATGAAGAAATTGAAACTATTTCTAGTCATATGAAAAGATGCTCCAAGTCATTATTAATCAGAGAAATGCAAATTAATACAACTCTGAGATACCACTACACACCTGTCAGATTGACTAGAATGCCAGGCAAAGATATTGCAGAATGTTGGAGGGGGTATAGGAAAACAGGGACACTGATACATTGTTGCTGGAATTGTGAATACATCCAGCCAGCCATTCTGGAGAACAATTTAGAACTATGCTCAAAAAGTTTTCAAATTGTACATACCCTTTGATCCAGCAGTGTTGCTACTGGGCTTATTTCCCAAAGAGATCTTAAAGAAGGGAAAAGGACCTGTATGTGCAAGAATGTTTGTGGCAGGTCTCTTTGTAGTGCCAGAAACTGGAATGTGAGTAGATGCCTGTCAATTGGAGAATGGCTGAATAAATTGTGGCATATGAATGTTATGGAATATTATTTTTCTGTAAGAAATAACCAACTTACTTTTTGACAAAAATTGCTGGGGAAATTGGAAAATAATGTCAGAAACTCAGCATAGACCTGCATCTCATACCCCATACCAAAATAAGGTCAAAATGGATACATGATTTGGGCATAAAGGATGTTCCCATAAACAACTAAGGAAAACAAGGGATAATTCGCCTATCAGATCTTGGAAGAAGGGAGGAATTTTTGACCAAAGAAGAATTAGAGAACATTATGAAAGTTAAAATGGATAACTTTGATTATGTTACAATAAAAAGGGTTGAGAGAGAGAGAGAGAGAGAGAGAGAGAGAGAGAACAACAGAAACAAGAATAAAAGGGAAGTACAAAGCTGGGGAAAATCTTTATAATCATTATTTCTGATAAAGGTCCTATTTCTAAAATATATAAAGAACTATTTCAAATTTATAAGAACACAAATCATTCCCCAAATGATAAATGGTCAAAGGATGTGAACAATTTTCAGATGATGATATTAAAACCACTTATAGTCATATGAAAAAATGCTCTAAATCACTATTGATCAGAGAAGTGCAAATTAAAATAGCTCTGAGGTACCATCTCACACCTCTCAGACTGGCCAAGTTGATAGGAAAAGACAAGAAGTGTTGGAGGGGAAAACTGCATCACTAATGCATTGTTGGTGGAATTGTGAAATGATTCAACCATTATGAAGAGCTGTCTGGAAGTATGTCCAAAGGCTATCAAATTGTACATACATTTTGATCCAACAGTACCATTATTGGATCTGTATCCCAAGGAAATCATAAAGGAGGGAAAAGAACCCACATGTACAAAAATGTCTATAGTAGCTCTTTTTGTGGTAGCAAAGAATTGGAAAATAAGTAGATGTCCATCAACTGGTGAATGTCTAAGTTGTGGTATATGGAGGTAAAGGAATATTATTGTTCTATAAAAAAAAATTATGAATAAACTGATCTTAAAAAGGCCTGGAAAGATTTACATGAAGTGATGCTAAGCAAAACAAGCAAAAGCAAGAATACACTGTGTACAACAATAGCAAGAAAGTGTAATGATCAACTATGAAAGACTTGGTTCTTCTCAGTGGTTCATGTGTCCAAGACAATCCAATAGACTTTGGATAGAAAATTCCATTTGCATCCAGAAAAATTTGCATCCATGAAGACTGAATGTAAATCAACACGTTATGTTCACTTCTTTTTCCTGTTTTTTTCCCTCTCCCATGGTTTTTCTCTTTTGTTCTGATTTTTTCTCTTCCAATATGTGTATTAAAATGAATTTTTAAAAAGTTAAAAAAAGCAGGAAGAGCCAACAGAAGGTTGTAATAATTATGAGGTGTTGAATGTGGTGGCAGTGTCAAAAGAGAGAAAGAGAAATAAATTGTGAATGTTACAAAAGTAAAATTCATGTTTGGCAATAAATTGATATAAGTTGATATATGATACCTAGGTTATAAGTCTAGTTGACTAGGAGGATGGTGGTTTCTTTAATAGTAAAGTTGTTTGTCCTTCATTTTTTGAAGAGGATAAATGATATCAAAGGGTGATGTCTTTATTACATGCAAATTGTATTTAAGTAGAACAGAGCTGCACAAAGTCATTAGCTTTAATGATTCTTACAGAGTCATCAAAGTCCAGTGGCAAGACAAAAATCACTATGACCAGAGATGGTCTGGGATGCAGCGGATGACTTTGCCATCTTTGATGTCTGTGTGAGCTTCATAATTAGTGTTTCAGTTGCCTTGATGGCTATTGGAACAATTTGTTTTCATCCACCTTTTCCAGTGGAAATTTATATTCCTCTTTTAAAAAATAGGAAAGAGAGGAAGAGAGGAGACTTCTAGGGAAAAGATAATGAGCTCAATTTTAAATATTTTGAGCTCAAGATGTTTATGGGACATCTAACTGGAGGTATATGATAGTTGGAGATGCAAAATTTGAGATCCAATGAGAGGGCAGGATAGAGTTGGATAAATAGATCCCAAAATCATAAAGATAGAAATGATAATTGAATCAATGGAAAGAACTGATTATTAAGTGAAACAGTATAGATAGAAGCTAAGAGAAAAAGATGGAAGAAAAGAAGGGAAAAAAGAGCCCAGAACCTTCTATAGATTCTTCATTCATTCTGGTTTTGGCTAAAGTGATTTCAAAACATGTACATATGCATACACACATAATATCCCTTTTTAGAGATACTCTGCTGTTAACTTTTCCTAGCCAGGCAATAGCTGTTCAAACTATGCATCTTTCAGTACTTTAAGCATTCAGGGTTTCCCTCATTGACTATGCCTTATGTTGTCAAAAAATAGCAATCCTTGAATGTCTTAGATTGTCTTATTGAGCTAATGTGGCTAAAAAAACTCTTCATTCAATAGCTATCATCTATATCTCAGATGGTGTTAAGTATATAGAGAGAATATATAGACACCAAGAAAGAATTGCTTTCTGGTTTGTTTTTTAAGCTTTGTGGTAACAAGTGGAATCTTTGGTAAAGTGTTATTATAAGATAGATGGAACAGTGATAATTGAACCAAATACACTTATTCAATTCTTATTTTTATATTGTTTTCTCAACCAAAGAGAATGGACATATACTAGAAATGATGAGGGGAGGGGATTAGATTGATGGGAATTTCATTGAATTGATGTCTAAGATAAATAAGGAAAGAATCAAAATGAATTTAAGATACTTTTTATAACTGTAACATATTCTTCGATTCTGAAAGAACTGGCAGATATGATTGCTGAACCACTGTGTGATATTTGAAAGATAGGAGTCAATGTAAGACACTATAGAACTGTAGAAGAATAAATAACTATTACTGCTCTAATTTTCAACAAAGGGAAAAGAAAAGAGTTTACAACTTTAGGCCAGTGAGTTTGACTTTGATTCAGTGGAAAATTCTCAAATGTATTAAAGGTAAGGTTACAGAATGTTTAATAATAAAAGTAGAAATAACAAAGAGCCAACATAACTTCATCTAAAATAGATTATATACCATACTAATCTTATTTCCTCTTTTGACTCATATTAATTTAGTAAGTCAAGAAAATGCTGTAAATCAAAGAATTGCCTTGTGTATGTGTGTATGTGTATGTGTGTGTGTGTGTGTGTAAATCATTTTTAATGTATATTATGTCAATCTTTTGTAAAAGGCTAAGTAATATGGAATGGATTAGAAGTAAGCAAACTACAGCATACAACACATATTCATCCCACAATATCCCCTTACTCTAAGAATGGTTTTGATATTTTAAAATAAAGTTTTGTTATATTTTAAAATGTCCAAATTGGTTTTTGTTAATGAACTGGTCAAATTTGGTTCCAAGATCTTTGTTTTCTGACCATCTAGCTAAATGACAATCTATTTGAATATCTAAGCCTCAAAACAATCAATGAATTAAGCAATAGACAAACATTGATTAAATATCTATTGTACTGAATGAATGTTAGACAATCAGCCATGCCCCAGCTATCCAAACAAAAATGTCTATTCTCAAATAGCCTCAATTCTATCTGTGGAAAGCAAGTCTTACAAATATAAATATTATATATATATCCATATATATGCAAAGATGTATGTATATACAGCGGAAATACAACTATGAAAGGAATGAGAGTAGTAGCAATTGGGAGTTAAAAAAAAAAAAAAGGCTTTAATTAGAAGACAGGGGAAATTATCCAGGAGAAGGGCAACAAACAGCATTTTATTTATATGTTAAAAAATAAAGAGAATTAAAGACTATAAGAATTCAGAAGATACAAATTGATTTGACAACTAGATTGAGAAAAGTTGAAAACTGAATGAGAGGAAAAGAAATGGAGGCAGTGAATATAGACAGCTTTTCCTAGGAGATTGGCTAAGAAAAAAACAGACATCAATGGTTCAACTTCAGCTTGGCAAGAAATCTCCAGTGGAGTACACCAGAGATCTGTGCTTGTCACTGAGCTATTTAACATTTTTATCAGTGACTTAGATAAAGGCATCAATGGCATGCTTATCAAATTTGCACATGAACACAAAGCTGGGTGAAACAAGTGGTACTCTGTAGTTCTAAGTCCAAAATGATCTTGATAGGTTAGAGTGCTGGGTTAAATATAATAAGGTGAAATTCAATAAGCATAAGGTTTTAAACCAGCTTTTTAAAAAAGAATAACTTTATAAATTCTAGATTGGCAAGGCAGGGTTAGGATAATAGTTGTATTTTTAGAAATTTATTTTATTTTTAATTTGTGGAATAAAATAAACATTTCCATAATATGTTATAGTTATCCTTTCCATGTAGTGGGGATTAGAGATGTGGAACTCTTACTATTTGAAAAATCCATGTATATTTTTTTACCCTCCCTTCATAACAGAAGTTTGAAATTTTTTCTTTTTCTTTTATGGAATATTGCAGGAACTTATTTTAAAATTTGGGTTAGGTATTTGGTCATAGGATCTGAGTTATCTGCTGGCCTTTAGTATTTTCTATCTTTCATGAAACTCACCCCCCCCATTTTCATTTAATTTTTTATGCTGAATCCCTTACATACACACACACACACACACACACACACACACACACACACAATTTCAAAACCTGAATGGGAAAACTCATGATGTGAAAGGATCACTGTATAATAATAAAGAAAAGATTATATAGAAAACTGCAAATCTACTATGTACAACTTATTATTCCTTTTAAATATACTACAAAATTATTATGTAAATTTCTTTCTTATCTTTCATCTCTCAAAAAATAAATTATATGCAAATAAGTATACATACATACAAATATGTGTGTATATGTATATATATATATATATACACATACTTGTACACATATATACAATTATTCTATGTATACTTGTATTTATCAATTCTTTCTCTGGATTCAGATAGCATCTTTATTCATATACCCTTTATACTTTATTGGGGTATTTATAATAGTCAAAATAACTTAATCACTCAAAATCATTGTTCAACAATGTTCTCTTGGTTCTGCTCATTTTATTTCTTCATTATTTCATGCGAGTCTTTGAGTTTTTGTAAAGATTATTTGGTTTACCATGTCTTATAGTATAGTAGTATTCTCTTATATTTTATTTAAAAACTCTAGGGATTTCAATGGCATGACAATTTGATATGAGTTATCTGAAATAATAACAAAAAAAGGCTGATAGTATCTTGGGCAAAATTAAAAGAGACTTTGCTTTCCAACAAAAAAAATACAATATTCCTATAGTCTTCTCCACGGTTATCTTTTATCTGGAACATATGTTTACTTCTGGAAAACAATTTTAAGAACACTGATAAATTGGAAGCATTCAAAGAAGGACAATCTGAACCATGAAGGAAAGGCCTTAAGTCTATGAAATATGAGAACTGGTTAGAAGAATTATTTATATTTAACCTGATAAATTCTATGTGTTTAGGGTGTTTTGGGAGGGCAGGATGTGGGCTGATAACTCCTCTGAAGATTCTAAAAGACTTTTATGAGAAAAATAAGTTAAATCTGCTCTCTTTGGCTTCTGAAATCAATATTGGGGAAATATGTGGAAATTATAGAATCAAAGCAAAGCTTGACATAAAAAAACACAAAACCCAAAACAACAACAAAAATAAAACCTCTAAAGAATTAGAGCTATTCAAAAATGAAAGAGATTAATACAGAAGGTGATTGGTTTCCCTTCCTTGATGATCCTGTGAGCTATGTTATCTGGAGAAGAACTTTACATTATAGGTTGGATTATGTGGCCTCTGAGATCTCTTCTAGCTCTAAAATTCTATGAATCAAATTCAATTGAAAGCATGCAAATAAAATGATAACTGGTTAGAGAGTGGATGATATTTTTATCAGGCAAAAAGTCAATAACAGTCAGTCTGCTATATCTAAATAAATGTTTCAAAAAAATCTCAAATATTTGCAAAATCATAAAATAAAAACCAGAAGATTTAAAGGGGAAATGGATTATAGCATGCCAATCAAAAACTTCATCAGTGAAAAAAAAATTATAAGAACCTAATAGCACTTTAAGCACTTAAGAAATACAAAAATATTACAATGAATAGTGATAATGTCCATGACTTTCTGATACACTTTAGCTTGCCCCAGGACACTAGGATGGCAAAAGCAATGGTTGCAGCCTCTATCTTTAGTCTAACTCTTGGAAGGAGGCTGGGACCAGGCCATGTTAGTAGGTGGGAATGTGCAGTTGTGAGTTCAGACTTTACTTCCTTTGACCACAGTTCTTCCTTCATAAGGAAAAAAAAAATAGAATAAATGTGATACTTTATCTTAAAAATGGCCTGAAATTTACTTGTAAAAGTTAATGTAAAAAGTGTTGCATGCTTGAAAGTTATTGTGAAGTGCTGTTGTTTTTCTACATTTTCTAGGTTTTGGGGGGATAAACTGTAATGCCAGAGAAACTGAGGCAAGATAGAGATTAGAGAGTATTTAATAATTTATTTTAAAAGGAAGAGATTTACTGGGACTAAATGAATCCATGGTTTGGTCCCAGGGCTGAATGAGACTATCATCTCCAAGAATCCAGCAAACAATGTGAGTTCTCAATGACATATATATACACATGGCTCAGACTCGGGGGTAGACTGAGGCAAGGGTGGAGTCAGTGCTGAGAGCGGGAAAGGGTCTCTGACAGGGTGGGGTGAATCTCTGGAGAGGGGAATGACATAATTGGGGGAGGCACCCGGGACATGGGGAGAGGCATCTTGATAAGAAGGTATCTGATATTCTGATAGCTTGGGATGGAGAGAGGCATTTTGATATTCTAAAACATAAGATCTTTTATCCTTATCAAATATTCTGATTAAGAGGGAGGTGAGGTTTTGTAGGACTAAACAGACAATTATAAACTGAAGCAGAAAAATTAGGGAAACTGAGTCAGGACAATAAGAGAACCATGGCATAACAAAACAAACCTGAGATTCATGTTATGCTCAGATTCTTCCCTAATATATCAATTGCATTGGAACAAATTCATGTTTTGAAAACAAGAAATATAGCAAAATTGAGAAGCTTAACCTGTATGCTGCTCAAATCTTCTAAGACTGGAAACTAAGGCTAGTGATCACTTTCATTTTCCTTGCCCCCCATCCATATCCCCTTTTCTTTTCTCTAAAAGGGCTAAGTGAACAGTTCCTTTGAACCTGGTGCTTCCCTATAAGCTTTGGAGGTGTTGATATTTATTTCTTTTCTTTGTTTTTCTTTTAATGTTCATTTTATTTCAAAAACCAGGAAATATGATAAAGTTGTTGATCAAGCAAAATTTTAAATTGTATGAATTATTTGTTTGAGTAAATTACTTGAATGAATTGATAGGAGAGATTGAAAGTGACTCTGCACCAGAGGGGAGGGAGATTTATAACTTTTATCTGCCAGAGAGATTTCTGACTAATGTGTTGGGGGAGAAAGGGGTTAGGGGGCATTTAAAATTAAAGGAGAGGGTTATTGATTTATTTAATAATTTCTCAATAAAAAATATACTAATTAGAGTTTCTCTAAGGCATCAAAGGGAATCAGAAAGACTTCAGGAAACTAGTTAACGAAATGATTGAGACATTGCCATTACTTCCTGGCCTAATTTGAAAGAAAAAATATTCCCCACAGGGGAGAGACCAAGAAGGTTACTAGAGAAGTAACACCCCTAGTGAACAGTTGTCCAGCTAGGAACTGATTACAATTCTAACACCTATTCATCAGCTAAATTTTAAGCAAATTCCACTGTTAGATTCATATGCAACATTTGTATTTGTTATTCAAATGGTATTTAAATGTGCCATGGTATTTCATTTTTTTAAAATAACTAGTTGTACACTATCTTTTTTTTTTTAATTTTTATTTATAGCTTTTTATTTACAAGTTATATGTATGGGTAATTTTACAACATTGACAATTGCCAAACCTTTTGCTCCAATTTTTCCCCTCCTTCCCCCCACCTCCTCCTCTAGATGGCAGGATGTCCAGTAGATGTTAAATATATTAGAGTATAAATTAGAAGTTGTATACTATCTTAATGAAATTATATTCTCCCATTGCTACTGTCTATAATATAATATTTAATTTTTAAATTTCTGGTAAGATTAAAATATTCATGGATCTGCCTGTCCATTTTCAGAGTCTTAATCCAGGATGCAAATCTGAACCTAGAGAAACTTATGAGTTATATGTCCTTGGACAAATCACTTAATCCTGTTTGCTTCAGTTTCCTCTTCTATAAAATAAGTTGGAGAAGGAAAAGGCAAACCACTCCAATATCTTTGTTAAGAAAACCCCAAAGATCACACAGAGTCACAAAGATTCCAACAGGATGAACAACAGCAACAACATAGCCCCCCCCCTAATTTTCTATCCTGATGTAAAGTGAGATCAACAGATATATTGAGGAATTTATTTATTGACTACCTTATTTGGAGTCATGAAAGACCACAACTGGAAGGAAATCCTAACACTTCATTATATAGACCTACTCTATCCTACTATCACTGGATCCTCAAAGACCAAAGCAAAATCTACAATATAAAAGCTATTTCACTTACAAATTTGTTCATTTGGAAAAATCAATAGAAATTCTTTTAAAAACAACCAAATAATTAATTACATTAAGTCTTTTTTGATGTAAAACTATGCCATTGAAAGGCATTGACAGAACAGAGTAATATAATTTTAGAGCAAAAATTAAAAGATGATCTAATGCTGTTTATTTTAATGAGAAAGAAACTGAGACCCAGAGAAGCAGACTTGCACAAATTCATATAACTGATCAGCAGAATAGAGATTAATTTTTAGAAGTTTTTAGAATTATGTTAGCTCTTGACCACAACAGCCAAAATCATTAAGAACAAGGTATAGTCACAAGGATACTGAGTTCTATGTCTGATATGTCACTGCTACTGTGGATAAAATTTCAGTAGCAAATACTGAGTGATTTATCTTTCTGTGGTTTAAAACTATCAGCAATGCTTTATTTATAACTTAAGATTAGCTAGAGAGAAAAAAAATGTCAAAACCTTGATATTTTTTTTCAAGTAAAGCTACAACTGAGAAGTTTAGACAAGGAAGACAGGGTTTTAAAATATTTTTCTTATGACTTGACCTCGAAACCAGAGAAAGTTTTAGATTCTCATGATAGCAATCTGTGATTCAGGCTTTGCTCTGTAGTGTCTAGTCTGACCTGAGATACTGCTGGCAATAGATTGATAACAAAGAAAGGGAAGAGTATTTTCTGTGACATATATTTGCAAAGCACCATTAACTCTCAAGGAGACCCTTGGAGTATGTGCTAGGGCCAGAAATGGGGCTTGAAGACCTAAAGGGTGATATCAGAGCAGTTTTGTTGACTGTGGATTCAAAGGATATGGTGACAGCATCTTGTTTGTCATAACAGAAAAACTGCTGCATCTCCCCTTTTGCAGAATCCCCAGGGCACTACATTAGAGATGGAGATAACCAAGATAAGTTTAATTAACTAGACATTGACTTGGCTCTCCAATGAGATCAAACCAAACCAAGATTGTCTAGGAATATAGATTATGTACAATGTTTTATTCCCAGATCCATAAGTCTTATAGAACCTGATTCAAAAATAGCTCCAGAAGGGAAAGGAAGATAATGCTTGTTTGTTTTCTTGTAGGTTTATTATTCATCCAGTCCTGAATAAATATTTTACAGTTTCAAAGCCTTTTTTTTTTTTACTTGTGTCCATTAGTATGGTTGATACATTTGCGTATTCTCACTTACTAACTGGGTGGAGTCAAAATGAGCTAAAAATTTCCATGATCTGAACTAAGACCAACAGGATCCAAGCCAGGTGGAATCTATGTGACACAAAAAGTTAAAGATCAATTAAAACTGAATTATGACCTTGCATTGAGATAATTGCATGACCAGACCAATGGTTGGGAACCTGGTTTTTTAAATAACTTACTTAAATAACTTATAATTAGTACAAGTTATGTTAAAATGAACACAATTTGGGGCTCTCTTTTCAAAATAAACTATTAGGAAAGTTAAAAGATCTGAGTGTAGAAAATTCTTAGTATGGGGATTTGTTAAGACCAGGCTAGCTCCCTGAGGCCTCAGGATCAGGCAGAGTCTGGATAAGTAAAAGTCCTTGGTCTTTAAGGAGAGAAGTTAAAGAAGCAGGCAAATTGCCAAAAATTTTGCCAAAGATCTCTTCTTGATTCTGGAGTCCAGAATCTCCACCTTTTTCTTCCTCATCCTGCTTAGAAGTATGTCTCTGGCCTTTGTCACCCCACCTCTTTAATCCTTGCCTAGGATCATCTTAACCCCAAACATTGAACCAGCACCAAACAGTAAAAAGGGCCATTTATCCAAATATATACTAATAGAGTCATTGTCTCATAGCAAATAGGTAATTAGCCTTAAACACTCTTTTGCTGATTTAAGCACACCTTTTAAGAGTTTTAGCCCTTTACAGGAACTTGCTATACAAGAACATTTCTTGCCTTGAATTAGTTGATCCTTGCTCAGAAACACACAACTTGTATTAAACATGATATTTGAACCCCTTTACTGTAATGTTTAGGCTAGCTTTGTGGAGGTCCTTTGGATGGGCCTTGGTCTTTAGATGGAGAAGTGATGAATGCAGGAGAGCCACCAGAAGGATGGCCAAAAATGGGATGTCTCATTTCCAGTCCTTCTCAGCCCTTAAATACCCTATTACAATTATATCATTATAGCATAATGATTATGTATGAACTAGAGAACCATTACAACACCATGCTAAGTACTAAGTATATGTATTTAGAGAACCATCATTTCATTAATTCCACTAACTTAACACCTTGTTATAAGTATCCTTGTTTCAACTATACTTCTCCAAATTTCCTGCCCTTTACATCTTCCACTTTCTTTTGTTTTAGAACAGAGGTGGTAAAGCCCTTCCTGACTTCTCAGGGAGGTGAGAACCCCAAACCAGATATTGTTAGCAGGTTTCCTCTGGACTGAATGGTCTTACTTGAAATAGGTATACATAAATCCATCTGCATGGGAGGGATTATAAAAGCCCATAGTAATATAACAATGCTAGTGGTGATATAAAAAATAACATGAATCAACATGAGGAATTATATATATCTACACCAAGAGATAGTCCAAAACCAATCTATTGTCCATTACTTCATGTGTCAGGGAATTCAATGATTCCTGCAGATTTTGAAGTCCTGTAATAGTCTCATTAACAATTTTTGTTGTTTATTGGCACATGTAGTCAGAAATGGAACCATCTGATGTTTCTTGGGACTTCTCCTTTGTTTCAAGGGTCTTTTCCTTTTTCATCTCTCTCTGATGGACAAGCAAATATGGCTCATTGGTACCAATTTAATTCCTTCTCCATCTGTGGAGATACAAGCAATTCCTCTCCCCCAAGCAGTTAACCTATCTGGTCCCTTCCATTCACCACTTTCTGTATCTCTCCACATTACCTGGCAATTATCTAAAGATAGAGGAGTTGCTTGCATGGAACACTGTCCTTACGGTAGATTATAAAACCTGTCTGCCGGAGCCAATGCATCTTTATCAAAAATCAAAAAATTAATAGTGTAAAGAGCTAGATTTAAAAGTTCTTTAGGGTTACCTGTGGCTCACCCTTTCTTTTGTTTTTGGAGGAGCGTCTTGATGTCTCTGTTTCTCCTCTCTACTTTTGCTTGACCTTGAGGATTAAAAGGTATGCCAGTGGTGTGTAAAATCTGATACTGGGCACAAAAGTGTGCAAAATGTTTAGAAGTATATGCAGGTCCATTATCTGTTTTTATTGCTTGTGGCACACCCATAATTGCAAATGCTTGTATAGGGAATTCAATGACCATTTGGGCTATCTCTTTTGCTGCTGGCATTGTAAAAGTAAATCCTGAAAAGGTGACCACTTCAACATGGATAAAAGACTGACGACCAAAAGATTTATAATGGGTCACATCCATTTGCCAAATTTCGTTGGGTCTGAAAGCATGAGGGTTCTTTCCTGGAGGGAGCATAGAAGCATGGAAAGGAAGGCAAGTTGTACAGGCTTTTACTATGTTCCCAGCTTCCTCTTTTGTTAACCCAAATTGCAAAAATAAAGCTTGAGCAGCCTGATGATATTTAGAATGAGATTCTTGGGCTTCTTGAAATAAAAGAGTATTGGCCAAGATGTATAGAAGGCTATCTGCCTTTGAATTTCCATCAAAAATAGGACCTGGAAGTCCACTATGAGAGTGGAATGCTTATATATATATATATATATATATATATATATATATTAGAAGCTACAACTTTTATTTGGGTTGTGGCAATTCTTTGTACCACACCTACTGAATAGGCTGAATCAGATATTATATTTTTATTTCCTGAATAATAAGTAAGAGCTAGCATGATTGCAAACAATTCATTCTACTGAGTGGACTTAAAAGGAGTTCTGACTATTCTCTTTATAATTAACACCTTGTTGTAAGTATCCTTGTTTCAAGTACATTTCTCCAAAGTTCTGGCCCTCTACACTTTACCTTGATTTTAAATTGCCTCTTCACAAATTTTACCTGAGAATGTCTTAATAGATTCTTACTACCAGAATGAGGGTTGGAATTATAAAAATTAAACAACATTGTTTTGGCTGTGTGTGACTTTGCATGTATGTGTCTTTGTGCAAGAAGGGCTCTAGTCATTTTTGATAACCCATTTACAAAGTAGTAGATAGGATGTGTTTAACAAATAATTCTTTTAACACTGCTTATTTTCTGATTGCTGTGATACTTTTCTATATGATTCTATGAAAAAAGACAACTTCCTTAAAGCATCATTTTTCTCATTTATAAAAATAGGGATTATAGTGTGTTATCTAACTCACTGGATTGTTGTAAGGATATCACTTTATAAACCTTAGCATATACCAATTTGAATAATTATTTTTATGTACAGAACAATGCTTAAAATGCTGAGTACTATTAGAATCGAGTTTGACTTCTGAAATAGGGTTTTAACTCTGGATTTTCTTTCCTATAAAAAGAGTAAGGTGTGGGAAGATGGCAAATATACAGTTGTAGCTACCTTAAACTGCAAGAACAAGGGATCACATTCTTGGTGATTTAAAGACAGAACAAATTTTAGAGGTCATCTAATAAATGCCCTTATTTTTAAAATAGATGTAGAAAAGGAGAGAGAGAGCCAGGATTCTAAAGCAGGTAAAATACCATTTATTTGTCTCATATCAAAATCAGACCTACCCCCCAGAGAGGTAAAATATTTTGATGAAATTGTAAAGGCCAAAGAAATTTAGAAATAATTTTAAAAATAAACTTTTATTATTTTTTCTACCTTCATTTTGTATCCTGTACCCCTCCTGCATTTCTATCAAAAAGATGTTCTGTCTGAAAAAGATGTTTTTTAAAGAAGAAAATAAAATATTTGGATAATATAATCAATATTCTATATCTGTGTGTAAAGTATTTCACATTTTTTTTTCTTTTGGAGCCAGGTTTTGCCAATATAATTTCATAATAAAGAACTATTTTTTTGTCATCATTTCTCTTTCCATTTACATTGTTATAGTCATTGTCTAAATTGTTTTCCTGGTTCTGTTTCCTTTAACTTGCAGCAGTTCATACAATTCTTCTTATGTGTCTCTATATTTGTCATATACTTCATTTCTTATAGCACAGTAAAATCCCATTACATTCAAGGGCCATGGTGTGGTAATTGATCTATTCCCTAATCTATGGGCATCTATTTTGTTTGTAATTCTTTGCTAGTAAAATATATTACCATAAAGAATACATTATATATGGAGCCTTTCTCTTGGTCAATGAACTTGAAGTGTATTATATTCCTCACAGTAAAATCTCTGGATCAAAGCAAATGAACATTTTAGTAAGTTTAATTCATTCCAAATATCTTTTCAATATTGCTGCACCAATTTAGAGATCTACCAATAATGCATTCATGTGCCTATCCACAACCCCTCAAATATTGACTATTTCCACTGGGAAAAAATGTATTTACATTAAAACCTCATCATGATTATCAATGATTTGTAGCATTCTTCAGTACATAGATTTAGAACTAGAAAGGACTTTGAAAGTCATCAAACTCCTTCCTATTATTTTAGATGAAGGATTAAAATTGAGAGAAATTATATAGATTTGCCAGAACCATGCAGATAGTAAGTAATTTAAGTGTATTCAAATTCAAGGCTTCCTAACTCCAAGTAAAGTTCTCTATCAATCAAACCACTTCTTTGCCTAAATTCTGAGTAAAGAAATTCATTCTAAAATGCATATTTCTATCCTCTTAAGACTATGTTATGTTGCCTATCAAGAAGAGTTTTTTAAATTAAAAAATAAAGCTTTGTCCTTCAAAAGTACAAATCAATAATGTATCAGATAATTAAAATAAAAAAAGTCAAGACAAACCAATAAAACATTAATTAAGTGGCTACTATGTTCTAAAAACTATTAAACATTGATGACTTAAAGTAAGGCAAACAGCAAGTATTTCTGAGGAATTCAGTGTCTAATGGGGAGACAATATTCAAATAACTGTATAAACAAACTGTATACAAGATAAATTGAAGTTAATCAATAGAGGGAAGGTACTACCATTAATAGTGTTTTGAAAAGTTTCTTGAAGAAAGTGAACTTTTAACTAAAAGTTGACGGAATTTAGGTAATTTTAAAGTTGGCGATGAAAATGAAGAATATTCCAGGCATAGGGAACAGTCAGTGTAAATACCTATAATGAGATAAAATGCCTTGGCTGAGGTACCTGAAAGTAGTGTCACTGACTTGCAGAGAACATGGATGAGAATAAGGTAGAAGAAGATGTGGAAAGGTAGGAGGTGCCTAGGATTTGAATGCCAAAGCATTTTGTATTTGGTTCAGGTCTCCTGACATAGGGATCTATTGTACTTTATTGAGTAAGGGACTGGCATGGTCTACCCTGTGCATTAGGAAAATCCCTTTGGCAAATAAGTGGAGGACATAATTAAGTAGAGAGAAATTTATGGTAAATAGACCAATAAGTCAATTGCAATAGTCCAGGTTTAAGGTGATCAGGGCATGGCCCAGGGTGGTTCTTGTGTCAGAAGAGACAAGAGTGTACATGTGAGATTTTGCAAAGGAAAAACTTGATTGAACATGAAATTAGATATGAGGAGTTCAGGATGATACTTAGGTTGCAAGCTAGGAGGATGGTAGTACTTATGACTGAGAGATAATGGAAATAAAAAAGGGTGTTTTGAGGAAAAGATAATGTGCTCAGTTTTGTATATTCTGGGCTTTCAGCTATCTAGAGGAATTCAATTCAAGATGTCTACTAGGAAATGAGAGAATGAAGGTTAGAAGAGAGGTTAGGGTGGGATAAGTAGATAGAGAAATCTCAACATAGATACACTAATTGAATTCACAGGGTCTGATGAAAGCACCAAACAAAATGGTATAGAGGGAGAAGAGAAAAAAGCTCAGGATAGTCTTTCGGACACTCATGGTTAGGAAAAGGTCTCCTGAAGTGAGTCCACTTAAACTGAGAACCAACATATCATAATAAGCAGTGAAAAAAAGTTTCTTGAAAAATGAAACAAAAATGGGGCAGCTAGGTTGCAAAGTGGATGGAGCACCAACCCTGATGTCAGGTGTCAGGAAGACCTGAATTCAAATCTCGTCTCAGGCACTTAACACTTCCTAGCTGTGTGACCCTGGGCAACACTTAACCCCAATTGCCTAAGCAAAAAAAAAAAAAAAAAAAAAAAAAGGAAAAGAAAAAAGAGAAGAAAAATGAAATAAAAATGATGAAAAGTTTATCATATTTGTATTTAATAAGATTTAAGGTAAATTTACAACTATGAGCTAATTCTTACAACAAAGAATAAACTGTGTTCATTTTTCAACATTGTTTTTATGAAAATACTGTTTATATAGCATAGAATGACATTGTTCATATTTGACTCTGCTAACACAGTCGTAAAGAAGGTCATCATTTTTTAAAAAGTTAATATTAAATATATGAATATCTTCAAAGTCCTCTTTTAGCACTTTGATGTTCAAGTCATTCTCTTTTGAATTGTAGGGACAATTAGTAAGAGATTACTAATACAAGACAGATAATAACAGGCAGGAATGAATATTGGTTTTAAATGGGAAATGGCTTGGAGCGGATTCTCTTTCATAAGTAGTCAGTTTCTTGCTATATAATTTCATCTTATACTCACTTTTGCTAGAATGCCAAATTTTGCTTACTGTATGGCAGGTACTGTCCTAAGTGCTTTACAATTATTATTTCACATGACATTCACCATGATCTTATGAGAAAGAACAACCCTATGAGGTAGTTGTTATTATATTCCCCATTTTTTAAATTGAGGAAAGTGAAGCAAACACAGGTTAATTGATTTGACCAAAGTCACATAGTTAGTATCTGAAGTTGGATTTTAACACAGGTATTTTTGACCTCAGGCCCACTACTATCAACTATACTACCAGCTTCTGGCATAGTAAATAGAAAGATTGCCTGGATTCAGGAAGCCTGGCATACTGCTTCTGGCATATACCATCAAGTCTCAGAGCAGAATTTTATTGTTATTTGGTCATTTCAGTTATGTCAGACTTGTGACTCCATTTGAGATTTTCTTGACAAAGATTCTCAAGTGGTTTCCCATTTCCTTTTCCAGCTCATTTTACAGAGGAGGAATTGAGATAAACAAGATTAGCCCAAGTCATAGCTAGTAAGTGGTTGAGCCAGATTTGAATTCAGGAAGATGAGTTTTCTTGACTCCAGGCCAGAGCAGAATAGCTGTAGAACTGAATTAGTGGGAATTTCTTTAATGGAAGTTCTTCATAATCATTAAAACATGGACACTGATCATAACTAGCACATTATATATAATAAATGTTGGTTGGTTGATGGGTAGATAAATGAAGGAATGGAAAATATGTTGGATTAGAGTCCAATATCTGCATCACATTTCTAGTTCTCATTTCTTTATTTGTGAAATAAAGAGTTGAGCTGGATTATCTCCAAAGTTTTTAAATCTCTATTTATGATCCCAAGATCCTAAAACCAAAGTATTCTCTGTTTGTATAGTCTGGATCATACATACAATTTAAGCACACAAATCTAGCACACAAAAGTTCTAAAGAAAACAATGGAAGCCGAGTATAGGAAGTCCTACTTCATATGTAAGCTGTAACCCAAAAATTGGTTTAGAAAATTATATATACATGTTTATTTGATTCCCAAATACAATCAGAAAATTGATACTTGATGGCAGTGGGGAAATGGAGGGAGAGAAGGAACTAGATCTGTAATTTAATCAGGAATGATGAAATAGAGACATACTAGGGAAGAAATTCCTGTGCAAATCAATGCCTTCTCTACAACTTCAACCTTACTGAGGTTCAAAAGTCATGAAGCAGTATGTATTAGAAGCAAGACTTGAAGGCAAATCTTCCTGATCCCAAAGTCAGTTCCATTTCTTATGCCATACTATCTTTCAAATTTTAGGAGAAATTTTATTACCTTTAATTTTGGTGAAATATTTTACATTTATAATGAATAGTAAAAGAAAATAGTCCAATTGAAATTAAAGTAAACAAACCAAGTAAAAAAATCCTTTTTTAATCCAATTTTAGTAACTTTGAAATCTGATGTCTAAGGAAGAGATGTACCAGATGGTTGATTGGATATGGTACTCTTTATTTTATAGAACATAAGTGAAAGTTAATAGTATGTGTGTCTGAGGCCACCGAGGGTTGAAAAGTGGTCAGTTAAAAAAAAAGATGAATTATAGAGTGAAAAAGTTGGAAGAGAAATCTATTAGAAAAACCATTAGATTTAAAATCAGAGGACCCAAGTTTGAATTCAGGCTTTGCTAATTGTTGTCAATATCATGATATATTACTTAATATCAATAGAAATTAATTGCTTGCTTGACTAAGAGATATTTTTTTCAAGTGTCCATTAAAATATCACCTTCTGCAACATGTATATGTGTGTTTGCATGTGGGTGTGCAAGCACACGTGTGTGTATGTGTGTGTGTGTGTGTGTGTGTGTGTTGGCTATGAAGCCATACAAATGATTTTAGATTTTAATTCTATTGGTGATAGGGAGTCGCTAGAATTTACTGAGTAGAGGAGTAACATTGTTAGATCTTTACTATAAAAAGATCACTTTGATAATTGAATGGATGATAGACTCGAATGAGAGAGGACTGAGACTTGTGGCATGGAGACCATCCATAGATAAAGATAAGATCAAGGTTATGACTATATATGTCATTGAGGTGAGGATTCATCCTGTAAGATGGGCATTGAATTATTTGAAGAAGTAAGAAAATAATTCTGGTTTGGGTATAAATATGGATTAAAAGGACTTCCAAGGAAAAGATGGTAGGAGAGGGAAAGCCTGGAAAAAGTAATGGGAAGCAAAAAAGAATTCCAACATCCCTCCCATGACCAACAATTTTGACGATGTGAATGAAAGTGCAAAACATGATGGAAAAGGTGGCCAGGGAAGTTATATCATCATAAAGGAATCAGGTCTCAGTGAGTCTGGATAAGAGGGAAGGAGAAAGAAAATATGGAGGATCCTCAGCCAGGGGCAAAGTAAGACTTGCAGATTTATAGGTATTCAAAAATGGTGCTCAGGGCTCCTGAAAGGTTTGTAGCATGATGGGATGGCCTCTTAGACTAAAAGGGACAATTAAAATAAGTCCTATGGATCTTTAGGAGCCAATTATACTTAAACTTTTTTTTTGACACCAAGTAGGTATTTTATTTGGGCAGAGGGAATTGCATATATAAAGGTAGTGATGGATATTTTAAAAAAAGAAATTAGGAAAATTAAGAAAAGTTCATCAATTAAACAAAGAAGAGAACAGAAGAAATTTCATAAGGGGATATAGATGAGGCAAAGAAGGTAGTGCTATTGCTTCTGTGTTAAATTTGCTGTGCACTTTAAAATAAATTAGCTCCATGTAATTAATCCATAATTTGTAGATAATACTTTTCTGTCTTCTTTATATATAGAAATATTCATGATTGTTGATAACTGACAAATTCACTATAAAATTTTTATTAAAAAATTAAGAGAAAATAAGTCAATCAGGCAAAGAAAATCAAGGATATTTTTGTGACCTGGAATGGATAATTCAGAAATTTGTTAATGTATTACTTATGTCTGGCTTAGAAGTGGACACACAAGGGATTTTCTCTCTCTGGGAATAGAGAAGAAAGATTAATAATATTAATGAGTCTTCTTGCTGGAAGTCCTAAGCATATCAAGTAGGGATATTAGATAGTTTAAAGGAATATGCCTTATTCTCCCCTAACCAAAGCTATTTTATTGGCTGTCTTCCTTCTTTCATTCAACAAACATTTATTAAGGAATGTTTCTATGTGCTTAAAGGAACAATATCCTAAGCAATGGGATGTAATGATGAAAAAGAAGTGACATAGTTTTTTTTTTTTTGTTTGTTTGTTTTTTGCAATATTGGTCTATGAGTTGGTAGAATAATTAATTTCTACTGCTCCTTTTTTTCTTCTGAAAGGGATTGAGCTGAATCTCAACTGAAGTCTCGTCTGTCTCTCCTTTGTCCTTTTGCCTTTCTTAGACACACTGACACTCAGGTCAATGAGATAAACTCCTGTCTTTTCTCCTTCATTTTTGGTGAATACCAGTGATCTCATGGGGTGATGTCTTAATTTTCTCATGAATTGCATTTAAGTGAGACAGGGTTACACAAAGTTAGCACCCTCATTCCTGCTTCCAGAATCATCCACGCCCACCTGAAAGACAAAAGTAAAATTACTGATGATAGGCTGAGATTTTGGGTGATATCTGTCACTACCATATATATAGAACTCCTTCAGTGATTGATGACAGAATGACCTTAGTGTTTTAGATGTCTGATCAGGCTATAAGTACTCCTCAGTGCTTACTTCAGCCATCTTCATGATTGTTGGAAAAAATTGTTTTTGTCAGCCCATTCCACTGGGGGTAGCCTTCACATGGTTGGAGTAGACATCTCCCTAAATCACAAATGGGCTTAAAATCTGTCAGTTACCCTCAATTTGGTTGAGCCTACCTGTTCAGACCATTTACTGAATTGTAGTCACTGTTTTTCAAAGCCACAGGTGAGATTTGGGTGAAAGTGGACACCAAAGGTAGTTGAGCAACCTTGGAAAAGGCTCAGCAAGATGATATGATAGTATACTTAGAGAACCCCAGAGATTCTACTAAAAAGTTATTAGAAATAATCCACACCTTTAGCAAAATTGCAGGATACAAAATAAACTCACATAAGTCATCAGCATTCTTATATATCACTAACAAAACCCAACAGTCAGAGTTACAAAGAGAAATTCCATTTAAAGTAACTACTGCTTAGTATAAAATACTTAGGAATCTATCTGCTAAGGGAAAGTCAGAAACATTATGAGCAAAACTACAAAACACTTTCCACACAAATTGTCTGATCTAACCAAATGGAAAAATATTAAATGCTCTTGGATAGGGTGAGCAAATATAATAAATATGACAATACTACCTAAACTAATCTATTTATTTAGTGCTATACCAATCAGACTCCCAAATAAGATTTTAATGACCTAGAAAAATAACAGGAATGTTCATATGGAAAAACAAAAGGTCAAGAATTTCAAAGGAATTAATGAAAAAAAAAATGAAAGGTGGCCTACCAGATCTAAAATTATATTATAAAGCATCAGTTACCAAAGCCATTTGGTATTGACTAAGAAATAGACTAATTGATCACTGGAATAGGTTAGGTTCAAAGGATAAAACCGTCAATAACTTTAATACTCTAGTGTTTGACAAACCCAAAGACCCCAGTTTTGGGGATAACAACTCACTGTTGGACAAAACTTTCTGGGAAAATTGGAAACTAGTCTGGCAGAAACTAGGCATTGACCCACACGTAACACCGTACACCAAGATAAGGTCAAAATGGGTTCATGACCTAGGCATAAAGAATGAGATTATAAATACATAAGAAGAACATAGGATAGTTTACCTCTCAGATCTGTGGAAGAGGAAGGAATTTATGACCAAAGAAGAACTAGAGTTCATTACTGATAACAAAATAGAAAATTTTGATTATATCAAATTGAAAAGCTTTTGTACAAACAAAAGTAGTGCAGACAAGATTAGAAGGGAAGCAATAAACTGGGAAAACATTTTTACAGTCAAAGATTCTGATAAAGTCCTCATTTACAAAATATATAGAGAATTGACTCTAATTTATAAGAAATCAAGCCATTCTCCAATTGATAAATGGTCAAAGGATATGAACAGAGAATTCTTAGATGAAGAAATTGAAACTATTTCTAGCCATATGAAAATATGTTCCAAGTCATTATTAATCAGAGAAATGCAAATTAAGACAACTCTGTGATACCACTACACACCTGTCAGACTGACTAGAATGACAGGGAAAGATAATGCGGAATGTTGGAGGGAATGTGGTAAAACTGGGACACTGATACATTGTTGGTAGAATTGTGAATACATCCAACCATTCTGGAGAACAATTTGGAACTATGCTCAAAAAGTTATCAAATTGTGCCTACCCTTTGATCCAGCAGTTTTACTACTGGGCTTATATCCCAAAGAGATCATAAAGAAGGGAAAGGGACCTGTATGTGCAAGAATGTTTGTAGCAGCCCTCTTTGTAGTGGTCAGAAACTGGAAACTGAGTGGATGCCCATCAATTGGAGAATGGCTGAATAAATTGTGGTATATGAATACTATGGAATATTATTGTTCTGTAAGAAATGACCAACGGGATGATTTTAGAGAGGCCTGAAGAGACTTACATGAACTGATGCTGAGTGAAATGAGCAGGACCAGGAGATCATTATATACATCAACAACAATACTGTATGATGATCAATTCTGATGGACCTGGCCATCCTCAGCAATGAGATGAACCAAATCAGTTCTATTGGAGCAGTAATGAACTGAACCAGCTACACCCAGCGAAAGAACTCTGGGAGATGGCTAAGAACCATTACATTGAATTCCCAATCCCTATATTTTTGCCCACCTGCATTTTTTGATTTCCTTCACAGGCTAATTGTTTAATATTTCAGAGTCCGATTCTTTTTGTAAGCAAAATAACAGTTTTGGCATGTATACTTACTTTGTATTTAATTTATACTTTAACATATTTAACATGTATTGATCATCCTGCCATTTAGGGGAGGGGGTGGGGGGAAGGAGGGGAAAATTGGAACAAAAGGCTTAAATTGTCAATGCTGTAAAATTACCCATGCATATAACTTATAAATAAAAGGCTATTAACATTTTTTAAAAAGGCTCAGCAAGCCGTCACTCCTAAGGTGTTAGTTCTCCTGAATACCCCATATACCTCATTAAGCTCCTAAAGGAGAAGAAGGGAAAGTATAGGAGATTTGGATATAACTAGAATGCTAATATTTAGAAGGAGAGAGTTATCTTGAAAACTGAGAAAGCAAAAAAAGATATTGAAATAGGGAAGGGAGGAAGAAAGGTGAGAAGAAAATTAAAATAGTCTAAGTTTAAAGATGGGCAGCAAAGTGGATCAGTAGATAGAGAAACAGATCTGGACTCAGGGAGACTCTTCTTGAATCTAAAATTGGCCTCAGACACTTATTAGCTGTATGATCCTAAACTAACCACTTAACCCTATTTGTCTCAGTTTCCCCACCCATAAAATGAGTTGGAGAAGGAAATAGGAAAATATAATTAAGCTTATAAAGCTCGAAATGGTGTCACAAAGAGTCAGACATAACTGAAATGACTAAACTACAAAATGTATTTAAAATATTTAAAACTTGGGATGTTCTAGTCTCAAAATTATAACAATTTTAATATCAGAGGTTCAATTATTTTTCTGGAGTAGCTGTAGTTACTAGAATATTCCACACTGCAAATCTGCCTGTATTCAATTCCCCTTCCAGGATAAACTCATTATCTTTAATCTCCTTACCAGCTTCTTGAGTTATCAAGACTTGATGGACACTACCTTTCCCATCCTCCTTTCTCTGATGATTGGAGGGCTAGAAGTTGGAGTATTAAATTCCTCCCAGTTCTGTCTTTCATAGAGGGTAGAAACTGAATTCTGAGCTCATTCAACTTTGCATCTACTGTTGTTATAGAACAAAATGCTTCTGTGCTAGTTACCCTATGGTGTCTTATCTCCCATATCTTTCCAGACTCTTTTTGTGTTGTCTCCCCACCTCCATTACATTATGAGCTTCTTAAGGTCAAGGATTGTTTTTTTTTTTAAATATCAATTGCATTCCCATAAAATTTTTATTAATTTTATCACCTAGGCATGGTGCCTGCTTCATTGCAGGTACTTATTGGATTAAAATTGAATACATTTCTGAAATTTTACATTTCTTTCTATAATTATTTTGTTTTGGATTTAGCATTTACATATTTTATTTAAAATATCTTTAGGAAAAAATTACTTAATAAAAGTGAAAATTTTTTGAAGAATAATAGGCTTCAGAGGGTATGCAGTTCAATTTCCCTCATGTAACATTTAGGGCACAATGAAGTAAATGACTTTGTAAGACCACTTAGCAGTAAAGAAAAGCAAATAAAACATCATCTCTTATTCATACTGTGAGACCCTTATTCATGTCCATTATAAATCCAACATAAAAGTTCTGTCTAATATATTGGAACTTTTTTCTAGTTAGAAGTTCTCAGGCTTCATGGTTCAAAAACCCCCTTCATACTTTTAAAAATCATTGAGGACCTCTCAAAGAGTTTTGACTTATGTCATTTTTATCTATTGATAATATGCCATATTGGAAATTAAAATGTCATTTTATCAATGTAATGCCATTAATTAAACAAAATTACAAAGTAACTTTGTACTCACAACTGATTTATAATCAGAAAGTAGATGCAGTACAACTATAATTGTATCAATCAGAGGCAAAACTAAGTTGTTGAAACCTACAGAATATATCATCATTTATTCAGACAGTGTCTAAATCCTAAAAGGAAATTAAGAATTTGGGTGTAAGGAAAGTATTAAGATATTGTCAGAAGTCTCCCAAAACAACCCTTGAAATTCAAAAGATATATCTTCTAAAGTCAGTTAATGCCATTATTTACCTAGCAATAAAATCAAGCATCAGACTTTTTTTTTTTTAAATTTCTGCTATGTACTAGGAACTGTGTTAGATTCTGGGTCTACAAAGAAAGGTCAAAACTATTTTTTAAAGGAATTTTAATCTATCAGAGAATCAAAGCTTCAAAAACAGGAGAATTCCTAAGTATGTTTTTCCCCCTTTTTTAAATCTGACACTTTGAAATATTTAAGTGCTGTAGGAACTGCCTCTATTGACACAGATTGTATTTTCTCCATTCCCTTTTATATTATACTTGGCCATAATTCCAATATATATTGATTAGGTGATGGAGGCCATTTTTTTATTTGAAGAACTTAGGATATATCTATCCTTTTGGCTGTCCATTTGTTATCTCTTATTCTCAATCTATGACTGTACCATTACAAAATGGAGACTTCTGGATTTGGAGTTAAAGGACCTATGTTCAAATACAAGTGTCTGTATTTTCAAGATCACTTTATTTAAGACACCTAACCTCTCTAGTCATATGTTTCCTCAAATTCAAAATGAGGATCTTGGATCAGATTAAATTTATAGTTCCTACCCCCCAAAAAAGAAATGGTTTTCTTTTGACACCCTTTTATGGTAACATATCTTCAAAATTATATTTCCTGTCAATATCTACAAAACTTGAACTATCATTGTCTGGACAACATATTTTAACAAAAGTCTCTGTGTATTAAAAATTAAAGTGGGAATGGGGAATGATTAATTTATCTGCTTTTGTGTCAGCTCCCACTCTACTCCAGTTACATCTTCACTATTACTCACTAAGTTCCACAGAGATCTAGTGAGAAGAAAGCTGAACAAGGTAAATAATTAAGCTTTTTAACTGATTCAAAACACTATTTTAGAAAAAAGTTTTATATGACTTTTTTTTTTGGCATGCAACTAATCATGGTAACATCTTGCAGTCTGTTTATGTCCACCATATGTTTTTCCATTGCCATTTGTGTTATTTTTAATTTTCATTCTTCTGAGATCATGGCATTCCATGATTTAGAATCATGGGTGACCACATGAAGAAGATTGTTAAACATATGGACATTTGCATTGTTGAGCTGTTTGGACTCATTGAAAGCAAGGTGCAGAGGCCCAAATGTGATCTAGTATAATCACTTCCTGCTCCTTGCCTAAAATCTGTTTTATATTATTAAATATTGCTTATTTATATTTGCCAAAGTATTGCTTCAAACCAACATCCTATAAGCTTTCTCAGTAGGATCCACACTCATGAAATTGATCTATTCATTTGCATGGGAAAAATAAGGTGGATGGACCCTTCCCAGATGATTATATATATATATATACATATATATATATATATATACACATATATATATATGTGTATATATATATATATATATGTATATATATATATATAATCATCTGGGAAGGGTCCATCCACCTTATTTTTCCCATGCAAATGAATAGATCAATTTCATGAGTGTGGATCCTACTGAGAAAGCTTATAGGATGTTGGTTTGAAGCAATACTTTGGCAAATATAAATAGCAATGGCAAGCAGTTACTTTCATTTTAATATGCAGCTGACCTTTGAACAAGACAATCTCTGTAGTCTGTTTATCTGATATCTTTTATAATTTCCATTTTGGTATGAAAGATGTCTTTTTAGAGGTGAGTTAGAAAGGTAACATTTTGCTGTTAGGGACAAAATGCTGTCTTAAAATCACAAACAATTTGGGTGGTACAACTTCTCTCAATCAGTTGTATGATTATAAAGATGAGGCTTTTGATAGACCTCTTGATCCTTCTAATATTTAATTTATGATGAATTTGAAATATACATAGACCATTTTGGTTAAAAAAATACATCTTCAAGATATCAATGGATTTATGTGTAGTGTTCTCTTCTTTTTTATAATATATGATCGTTCTCTGGGAGCAGGTTTCTTGGGAGAGGTTTCTAGAGGCAGCCTTAGTTTCGTTTCAGAGTAATAATCACCTCAAATACAACCAGGAGTTAAAATCCAATCTTTTATTGTCTCTTCCAAAATAGCCAGGTTAGTTTTCTTAGAGGCCTATCTCCTTCCTTGGTTCCAAGAGCTCTTGCAGCTTGTCTGCCAGCTTCAGCTTCCAGCTCTCTCTGAATCTTGTTTCTCCCCAACTGCAGATTAGCTTCTCAATCTCCTTAACTGACTGACTCCACTGACTCAGCTCCTTTTTATGCTCTTTTAAAGGTGTAAACTCGAAGGTTGACTCCTCCTCTGAGCGTAGGATTATGGGAGGCATAAACTTGGATATCTCCCGACTTGTGAACTCCAATGTGTGAGCCAATGTGTAAACTCTCTTAAATGTGGAAGCTCTAATGTGTGAATTCACCCAAAGGTGTGAATTCCAATGGTATAAAACCAAGTACATAAGCACTGTTTCTATCAATTCCATTGAGTTAACACTAGGATTCTAACATTTATGACATATTTTAATCAATCATTTTAACAGAACAGATTACGGCCCATCATCTCTCATTTATAGTGTGAGACCTTTATTCATGTTTTTTATAAATCCTTCATAAAAGTTCTGCTTAATATGTTGGAGCTTTCCTCTACTCAG
Source organism: Sarcophilus harrisii (assembly GCF_902635505.1). Taxonomy (NCBI): domain Eukaryota; kingdom Metazoa; phylum Chordata; class Mammalia; order Dasyuromorphia; family Dasyuridae; genus Sarcophilus; species Sarcophilus harrisii. The sequence continues at coordinate 183,077,886 of NC_045426.1, read as the reverse complement.
AGGTTCTCAAGCATTTTGGTCTCAAAACCCCTTTATAGTCTTAAAAATTATTGAGGACCTCTAAAAGATTTTTTACACCTATGATTTTATCTATTGATATTTGCCATGTTGAAAATTAAAATGCTTTAGTATTTTGAAAATAGTTGTCACTTTGTAGGCCCCTGTGAAAACTCTTAGGGATCTTCAGAGTTCTCTGAACTTCATTTCAAGGATAAGTGTCTTGATCATTACAGTTATGTGGATACCAATTAATTTATTCAGGGTGTGTGTCCATATGTTAGGCCTTATTCTTGCTATATTATCTATTTTATTTTCAATTCATATAATTTATGTGTGATATATATCACAATCTCTTTATGCCCAATATATTGTTCTTGTCTATTCTCCTTTGAATAAAGCATTTGTATTTATATGTTTCTTTATTCATTTCCCATTGTCAGGTTTCCTCTCCACCCCTTGATCTGTGATTTTATTTGTATACAATATTATTTTTTTCTTTTTTTTAATTATAGCTTTTTATTTACAAGATATATGCATGGGTAATTTTTCAGCATTGACAGTTGCAAAACCTTTTGTTCCAACTTTTCCCCTCCTTCCCTCCCCCAGATGGCAGGTTGAACAATACATGTTAAATATGTTAAAGTATAAGTTAAATACAATATATGTTGTATACAATATTCTAAATTAAAAAAAAACTTCTTATAATTTCCTTCTACCAATTCAGATTGACACTTTCTCTATAACTTATATTTCTAGAGAGCTGGCTGAAACACTAAGCAACTAAATGACTTACTTCAAGTTGCATAGCCAGTATGTTTTGGAGACACAATTTAAACCCAGGTAATTCTGACTCTTAGTTCAGCCTTTACATCTACTATGCCGTTCTGCCTCTCAAAAGTCAAATTAGAGTTGTTTTAATTGCTTACAATGTCTTCTCATATTTATCATTTGCCTCCTTTCATTTGATGTTGATTTTTGTCTTCGTTCTAACAAGTTTATGATCTGAGTATACAGACAGCTGACTCAAATTAGTACCATTAGACACCAGATGTGTCTTGTTTGTTAGAATGCTAAGACTTATCTTTTGTGATTTGCTCAGTGCTCTCCTTGTATCAAATCTTTTGACTATTTTCCTAAAGAAAGTATTCATTATTTAGAGGCATGAGGCTTTGGGGAATTCATAAGAATTTAGTGTCTGGGCCACATTTTCTACCACCTTTGCCCCATCCTTACTTACGCTATCTTTTGAATCAAAGCCACAAATTTGAGTTTTTTTTTGGTATCTATGGTGTCTGTAGTTCTTCATAGAATATATTCATTTAAATATTTCAGTTGTTTTTGTGATAGTCTTTGTAAATGCTTTTCATTAGCATTGCACTGAAAGGTGATCAAATGTTCCATGACATTATGTTTACTTTGAATCATATAATGTTTCTTTAGAAACCAACTCCTTTAATTACTTCTCCAAAAAAAATCTGTGAGCTAAACTAAATTTTACAGATAATCTACAACTGTAATTTTCTTTCCCCCCTAGACTGCCACTATTTCCATGAAAATGGAAAGTTGTGTGACTTAGAAGCATTTTGTATTTGCTTTATTTTTTTGGAGTACTTTGGTCAAAGAATTTTTCATCTCTAGGATAACCTGATAAACTTTTCTATACTCAATTAGTCTGATCTTTGGATAGCAGATGCACTTTGTTACAAAGAGCCTTTTTGAAGCCTTTTGAATGTGCGCTTCCTATTTCTGCTTTAATTCTACAGCCTTACTTCCCAATTTCAATCTCATAGTGGTGCAGTTTAAGTCTATGCTATCCTCTGCTATTATTTAATTCCCTTGTTCTCTTTGCCTTTTACTGCTCATATCTCATCAAAGATCAATGCAGGATTACTTTTACCATCTAGTACTATTGTTTCTACTGGCATGCTGATGAATAGGGACTCAGGAAATCACAAAATCTTTTGACTGATTTCACATGTTTTCTATCAAATCTAAGATAGGCACTGAAAGCATCAAAGCAGTTTTTCTATTTTGCTGTAATTGATGCTATATCCCACTCATTATAGTAGTGTTTTACACCTTGTCTTCTCTCTTCAAGCCTTCCAGCACACCACTTCCTCAATTCTACTTTACTTTCCTTATATTATCATCCAGAGAATTTACCATAGTCAGTAATAGAGATTGGCCTGATCTGTTATATTGGGCAATGGGAATACTCACTAAAAAAGAGAATATGACCTAGAAAAAATAACAACAAAATTCATATGGAAAAACAAAAGGTCAAGAATTTCAAGGGAATTAATGAAAAAAAAAATCAAATGAAGGTGGCTTAGCTGTACCAGATCTAAAATTATATTATAGAGCAGCAGTTACCAAAACTATTTGTTATTGGCTAAGGAATAGATTAGTTGATCAGTAGAATAGGTTAGATTCAAGGGATAAAACAGTCAACAAATATAGCAACCTAGTCTTTGACAAACCCAAAGATCCCAGCTTTTGGGATAAGAACTTACTGTTTGATAAAAATTGCTGGGAAAATTGGAAACTAATATAGAAGAAACTAGGCATTGATCCACACTTAACACCGTACACCAAGATAAGGTCAAAATGGGTTCATGACCTAGGCATAAAGAATGAAATTATTAATAAATTAGAGGAACACAGGATAGTTTACCTCTCAGACCTGTGGAAGGGGAAGGTCTTTATGACCAAAGCAGAACTAGAGATCATTACTGATCACAAAATAGAAAATTTCGATTATACCAAAACTGAAAAGTTTTTGTACAAACAAAACTAATGCAGACAAGATTAGAAGGGAAGCAATAAACTGGGAAAATATTTTTACAGTCAAAGGTTCTGATAAAGGCCTCATTTCCAAAATATATAGAGAATTAACTCTAATTTATAAAAAATCAAGCCATTCTCCAATTGAAAAATGGTCAAAGGATATGAACAGACAATTCTCAGATGAAGAAATTGAAACTATTTCTAGTCATATGAAAAGATGCTCCAAGTCATTATTAATCAGAGAAATGCAAATTAAGACAACTCTAAGATACCACTACACACCTGTCAGATTGGCTAAGATGACAGGAAAAAATAATGATGATTGTTGGAGGGGATGTGGGAAAACTGGGACATTGATGCATTGTTGGTGGAGTTGTGAACGAATCCAACCATTTTGGAGAGTAGTTTGGAACTATGCTCAAAAAGTTATCAAACTGTGCATACCCTTTGATCCAGCAGTGTTACTACTGGGATTATATCCCAAAGAGATTATAAAGAAGGGAAAGGGACCTGTATGTGCACGAATGTTTGTGGCAGCCCTTTTTGTAGTGGCTAGAAACTGGAAACTGAATGGATGTCCATCAGTTGGAGAATGGCTGAATAAATTGTGGTATATGAAAATTATGGAATATTACTGTTCTGTAAGAAATGACCAACAGGATGATTTCAGAAAGGCCTGGAGAGACTTACACGAACTGATGCTGAGTGAAATGAGCAGGACCAGGAGATCATTATATACTTCAACAACAATACTATATGATGACCAGTTCTGATGGACCTGGCCATCCTCAGCAACGAGATCAACCAAATCATTTCTAATGGAGCAGTAATGAACTGAACTAGCTATACCCAGAAAAAGAACTCTGGGAGATGACTAAAAACCATTACATTGAATTCCCAATCCCTATATTTATGCCCACCTGCATTTTTGATTTCCTTCACAAGCTAATTGTACAATATTTCAGAGTCTGATTCTTTTTGTACAGCAAAATAACATTTTGGTCATGTATACTTATTGTGTATCTAATTTATATCTTAATGTACTTAACATCTACTGGTCATCCTGCCATCTGGGGGAGGGGGTGGGGGGTAAGAGGTGAAAAATTGGAACAAGAGGTTTGGCAATTGTTAATGCTGTAAAGTTACCCATGCATATATCTTGTAAATAAAAGGCTATTAAATTTAAAAAAAAAAAAAAAGAGAGAGAGAGAATGTGTCCCAAGTTTTGTAATTCCAGAAATTAAAGAGTTAATTCTTTCAGAATGATCTCTGACTTGGGGAAGAAAGGTACTTAGACTATTAATTGAGGACTTTCTTCATATTGTTTCTCAACACTATATGAGGTTTTTACCTCATCCTATCTATATAACTATATTTGAAACACTTTCTTCTAGTCCATGTGTTCTTTTTTAATTAATTAATTATTTTTAATACACATTGTTTTATGAATTATATTTGGAGAGAAAAAAATTCATAACAAAAGGGAAAACCATGGGTGAGAGAAAGAACAATAGAAAAAAGAAGTGAACATAGCATATGTTTATTTACATTCAATCTCCATAGTTCTTTTTCTGAATGCAGATAGTATTTTCTGTACAATGTCTATTGGGATTGCTTTGGATCACTGAATCCCTGAGAAGAACCAAATCTTTCATAGTTGATCATCATATACTTTTACTGTTATGGTATACAATTATTCCTGGTTCTGCTTGTTTCACTAAGCATCAGTTCCTGTAAATCTTTCCAGGCCTTTCTAAAATCAGCTTAGTTATCATTTTTAATAGAACAATAATATTCCATTACCTTCATATGCTAGCCATTCCCCAATTGATGCACATCTACTCTTTGCTATCTACAATTCTTTGTTATCAAAAAAAGAGTTGCTAGAAACATTTTTGCACATGTGGGTTCTTTTCCCTACTCTGTGTAGTCAAAGATGTTCATTTTGCCTTTCATAATATTCTCTAGTTCTTCCTTGTTCATAAATTCTTTTCTTCTCCAAAGCTCTGCTATATTTATTAACCTTTGCTCTCTTAATTTATGGTATCATACTTTATGCCCAAATCATTTATGCATTTTGACCTTATTTTGGTAAAGGGTGTAAAATATGGCTCTATGCTGAATTTCTGACATATTATCTTCCAGTTTTCATAGCTATTTTTGTAAAATAGTGAGTTATTATTCCAAAAGCTGGACTTTGGGGGTTTATTAAATGCTGTATTATTATAGGCATTGATTATTGAGTCATGTGTATCTAATCTACTCCACTGATCCACCACTCTATTTCTTAGCCACTACAAATGGTTTTTATGACTGTGTGCTTTATAGTACAGTTTTAGGTCTGGTACTGCTAAGCCACCATCCTTTGTATTTTTTTCATTAATTCCCTTGATATTCTTTACCTTTTTTCTTTCAGATGAATTTTGCCATTATTTTTTTCTAGTTCTATAAAATAATTTTTTGGCAGTTTGGTATGGACTGAACAAGTAGACCAATTTAGGCAGAATTGTCATTGTTATTATATGAACTTTGCCTATCCACAAGCAAGTGATATTTTTCCAATTGTTGATATCTGATTTTAATTGTGTGAGAAGTGTTTTATAATTGTTTTCATATAGTTCTTGGGTTTGTCTTGGCAGGTAGACACTTAAATATTTTATTTTTCTACAATTATTTTAAATGGAATTTCTCTTTCTATCTCGTTGCTGGGTTTTGTCAGTAATATATAGAAACACTGATATTTTGTGTGGGCAGTTCTATGTTAAACCAGGGTAGTACTTGGTATCATCCTCTTGCAAGTGGTAAAGAAATATTCATAACATAACTAGTCTTCAGATCACATTTGCCTGACAATCCCTATTCTCACTGTCACATAGGAGTAATCACTATGCTTTTGGGGAGGAGAAATTCAATCCTCTACTATTCTTCATGGAAAATCTCAGAGATATTATCAGAAAACTCAGTATGGCTTGAGTCAACTTGAGTCCACAGAAGTATCATTCTTTCTGATGAACCATTATTACTTAGCTGGAGAAAGTGAAATCATGTGAATGGCATTTAACTTTTAACTCTCTTTGCAATATTTATTCATCTGGTTATTGAGATATAGCACCTATATTAATATTCTTAAGATTATTAACTAATGGTGCTAACAGTTTCTAATTGAAATGCTAAAGTTTCCAAAGATCAAGATTACACATTTGCTCATAGATCTGATGAATCCCATTGAAACTGAAAATCTCTTTATAAAAAAAAAGTTTAAAGAGGTAAAGCAAATCTGATGTATTCTTAATAGATCCTAATTCTAATTCTAATTCTATTACTATTTCTGATCTTTTTGAACTCCTATATATATATATATATATATATATATATATATAGTTTTTGAACTCCTATAGTGTGTTGCTTTTCAAAGGATTGTAGTCTTTTATTGTAATTATTTACGTACATGTTACGTTACTCCAAATAGATTGTAATCTTCTTGAAAACAAGAGTATCTTTTTCATCTTAGCTATGAATAGATATGGAACACAATGCCTTGTGTATAGTAAACACTTAATAAATATCTATTGAATAAATGAATGACTAATTTAACAAAAAAATTACACCAGAATATTTTAATAATAGTAATGTTAGTACATGTGGAGAACTTCATTGAACTAACATAGCATAAATAACTAGATAAAAGGCTCAAAAATATTAATATGTTCTGTTACAAGAACGGATGTGACTGAACACATATGGTGTCAATGAGAATTTGAGTGTGACATTTGTCACCAGATATTTGATTCTAAGGACTGTGAATAGTTATAGTCCTCCTCCTACCATGGGAGATACAAGAATTAAGACAGATGGTACCATTTGAAGTTTAGGCTTTTGATTTAGATAAGAGGGCACTTATGGCACTAATTAAATCAAACTGTTATATTATTTTAACTTCCATTTACTCATCATCTTCTGGCCTTTTTATCATGCAGGTTATAGAAGTACATTGACAAGTGTATCATTGAGAAGAAAATAGAGAAAGAAAAACATTCTCTTTTACTAAAGTATTTTAACACTCAAGCCTTTTCATTTCCTTATTTAAAAACAAAACAAAACAAAACAAAACAAAAAAAACCAAACCACACTGTATTATCACTCTGTCAAAACTCAAATGTGCAGTTTGCAGAAATTTAAAGGCTGGCTTATTTATTTTAAGCTAATTGATTTAAATCCACTTAGAATTCCAAGATTTCTTCAATATATCTCATTTAAAATACCAAATTAATGTGATATTTTGTCTTATGCACTTTTTGCTTATATTAAGACATTCTTACAATAGTATTTCTGTTACTTGGCCATTTTCAGAGGAAATATAAAGATTTTTTTAGCCTCTAATAGCTGCTTTTTTTTCTCTAAAAAATGGCCCTGCCATCTCTCCCTCTTTTTTTCCTGCTACCTATCTCTCTCTGTTCTGCTTATATAAACCTTTGAAGATAAAGGCCTGTGTCACTTACCTATATCTAATCTGTCCTATGTAGAAAAAAAATGGGGCTTTATAACTTCAAAGAACAGAACAAGAGAAGGGTGGGAAGAACAGGATAACAGAAACTCAGAAGGAAACAGATTGTTCTCCCTGAGGGAATAGTGAAAAAATTTCCAAAGGAATAACTCTCTTTTTAAATCTCTGGAGGAAAAAAAATGGTAACCATAGAAATACCAATAAAAGTTTTGGTTTTCTTTTTAAAGTATTATTCTTGTTGAGTGACAGCTTCCCAATATCCATTTCCACAAATTTTGACCCTTTTCTTTCTTCTTAAGATTTTTAACATTTTCAAAATGGTTGCTTCTTTTCTTCCATGTCACATGGACAAATTTTGGATGAATTACTTGGAGGGAGGGGAAGGGCAAAAGTGACTTCCAAAAAAATAAGTGTCAAGCTCATTGTAGGGAATAGATATGGAAATGAGTTTGGGAATTATTGTTTAAATCAATCAAGAAACACTTAATATAGACTTCCTATGTGTCACACACTATACTTGTTGCTAAGAAGGCAAGGGGAAAAAATCACTGAAAGTCCCTTCCTTCAAGGAGCTTCTAATATATTAAAATGTTTAAGCACCTAATGAATGCTTGTTGACTGATAGATTGATACACACATTTAAGTATACACATTTATAAAATAAATGAAGTCAGTAGAAAGTTGTTTGAAGGATGAAATAATAACAGTTAATGGGACCACAAAACATCTCATGTAGAAAGTGGTCCATAAACTGAATTTTAAAGTAAGGTATTGATTATGAGAGAAAGAAGGGAGAGAATGCATTTCAGATAGTGGACAACAGAATTTGAAGATTGAATGTCTTATGTAAAGAACAAGTCAGTTTGTGTAGAATACTGAGTGAAAGAATGTAATGACTATTAGGACTAAAATATAGGTTAGGGTCAGATTGTGAAAAGCTTAAATTCCAAACAAAAAAAGTTTATTTTTATCTGTAAGGCAATAAAAATTACTAGACCTTCTTGAGGAGAGTAGGGATGTGATTATTTCCTTCCTTAAGGAATGTTGTCTTGTACCGATGAAGAGAATAAATTGAAAACAGTAGAGGCAGGAGCAGAGGAATAATTATGAAATTATTTTTGATAAACCAGAGAAGAAATGATGAAAACTTAAACTAGTAACCATCTGAGCAGAGAAAAAGGCATGGATTCAAAAGGTGTTTTTGAAATTGAATCAACAAATCAACAACTTACTAGATATGAAGGAAGGGTGAAGGAAAGTGAAAAGCAAAGAATACTTTAATCTTGCAGTCCTATGTGACTATTAGCATCATGGTATTTTTAATAAAAAATAGTCAAGTTAGGAAGAAGTATACATTTAAGGGAGAAATAATGAGTTCTGTTGTAATTTATGTTAAATTTGAAATGAGTTCATGTGGGTTATTCATGACAAATTTCCAAGAGTCACTTGGTGATGCAAACTAGATCATGGGAAATAGATAAGACTGAATGTGCAGATTTGGAAATGATCAGAATAGAGGCTGAAGCCACAGAAATCAATGAGATCATCAAAACAATAAATATATATAAAAAAAGAAAACTCTGATCATGTTGCCGACAAGGTGGAAAAGTACATATTTTTGCCTTTCTTCACAACTCTTAAAATAAGACATAAACAAAAGTTGGAATAATTGTTGATATCTCTGAATGCCAAGATGCTAAAGAACCAAACAAGAAAACTTTTTGATTAATTCACAGCATAAAAGGCAAATTCCTAACTTAGACCATTCTAACTCAGAATTCTCTTCCTCACCAGCCCAACTTTTAGGAGTTACTCAGCAATTTCCTTGGACTATTGAAAGAGAAGACAGGAAACCCATAATGTGTCCTTATTTAACCATTCTTTGGCAGAAAGTAGAAGACCTCAGTTTTATTCAGTTCCCTTTTGAGAATGGGGAGATAAAGGAAAATGGAATTGTACTCTGGCTGTGATAGTAGCATGGTACAGAAGAATTCAACCAGAGAATTAACAAACAAAACAAACTGGGAAAGAGTGAACGTCTGGGATGCTGCACTAGACCTGAAAGAATAGTGATCGACTTGCAGCTGAAGTGAGTTCTATTGCCCCAGTGCTCATTTGAGGAAGGGATTGTGGCTGGTGATAATTAAACTCCTTTAATTTCTTTTTTCTTGTTATGTTATAGCCTAGATCTATCTCAAATAAAAGGAGTGGAGAGATATATTTGCTTCATCCCTTATTTTATTGACAATTTTTCTACTTTATCCACATTACATATAATGATAACTCTTCATTTTAAATATATATTATATTGGCAAAGATAGTCCAAAAAAGAAACTGAAAAGTGTGGGAGGGGCTATGGGAAACGAGCATATTTATGTACTTTTGGTGGACTTCTGAATGGCCTTCTAAATTGGAATTGTACCCCAAAAGTTACTAAATAATATACTTTTGGCTTAAGTGTTTCTCTGTAAAGCCTATACAAAAAAGAAATTAAAAAAACTGAGCACGTGCTTATAAATTGAGGAGTGGCTGAGATATATGAATGTGATGGAACACTATTGTGTTGTAAGAAATCATGAAGGGAATAGTTTCACCAAAACTTTGAAGATCTGTATGAACTGATACAGACTGAAGTCAGCTGAGCCAGAACTCTATATACTCTAAAAATGAACAGTTTTGAAAAGTTTTATAAATTTCTAAAGAATGAAATGAGGATAACCTGGAGAACGATTTATACAACAACAATAACAGTAAAAAATTTTAGTGGATATTGAACTAATACATGATGAGACATAGGGCCCTGTGCATTCCCAAAAGAACATAGAACCAAAGCAGTATGTTCCCACATAATTCACAAGAGAAAAGAATAAAAAAAGCAGAATTTCTGGCTTGCACTGGAGAAATAATTAACAGAATAGAAAAATGAAAGTACTGAAATAGAGAACAACTCTTTTGGTCTACAAATATGCAGATAGGTATATTAATCCTCTAGGGAGATTGTTTGAACATAAATGTTTTAATTTTATCTCCTTAATGATTGTGTGAGATACTTAATAAAATAATCTAGCTTTACTTTTTTTTTTATTTCACTGATGCTTAGCATGTACCTGACCCATAGTAGGCATTAATTGTTTATTGATTGACTAAAATGAAGGACAATCTGGAAGAAGAGAAATAAAAAGGAATAAATAGTGTTTTAAAAATCTTTCTTTAGTGGAGGATTCTAGGATGATGGCAGAGTAGGTCAGAAAACTTTAGCCTCTCTACATTTCTTCCACAAAAAAAAAGACAAAACATCACTCAGAGCAGCAGAACTTAAATACAGTATAAAGCAATTGTCGCTTTAAAACAGTTTGAGAAGACTCCAGGAAAGACATGACCTCTTGGGGCAGAGATTTGCCTGAGTGAAGTGCAAATACTAGGTTGACTCCTCATAATGTACAAACAATAAGATCTAGGGGCAGCTGAGTTGATAAATTGCCTTAGCCTTAGAAACTTTCATTTTGCAGAAAATGTGGGAGTCAGAAGTCCCTGTGCCTCAGGATTATAAATTGATTATTCCAATATATGCTACAAAACAAAATAAAGCAAAAAAATAAAAATGAGTAAATAAGGGAGAAAGAACCAACCTTAGACAGTTACTATGAAGACAGAGAGGATATGGGTTCATATCCAAAAGAAGATAATGGAGATTAAAAAATCATTTTTATTCAATGAGAAACATCAAAAGGTCCTAAGCACAAAAATAGTTTTTGGAAGGACTCAAAAAGAACTTTAAAAATCAAACAAGTGAAATTGAGGAAAAACATTTTTAAAAAGAGTAATCAAAGAAAATCAAGAAAATGGTGAAAAGAAAGTCAATCAAGTTGAAATAGAGAATTAAAAAAAAAACTTAAGAAAATAATTCCTTGAAAATAGAATTGGTCAAAAGCAAGCTAATGATGTTGTAAGGCATCAAGAAATAATAAAATAAAATCAAAAAATGAAAAAATAGAAGAGAAAGTGAAACATGACTAGAAACACATTTGAGCTGGAATACAGATTGAGGAGAAATAATATAAAAATAGTCAAACTGCCAGAAAATTAAAATAAAAAAAGAATTTTGATATGTCACAAGTTATCTATAAAGAAAAATTACTCTGAAGTTCTAGAAAAAGAAGGCAAGGCAGAAATGGAGAAGTTACCACCTGAAAGAGATCCCAGGGAGAAAACTTACAAGAATGTCATAGCTAAGTTTCAAAGCTCCCAGGAAAAGAAGAAAATATTGGAAGCAACAAGAAAAAAATAAATATAATGTAACTACAATAATGATTACATAAGACCTAGAAACTACTTGGAGAAAAAGAACTCTGGGAGATGACTAAAAACCATTACATTGAATTCCCAATCCCTATATTTATGCACACATGCATTTTTGATTTCCTTCACAAGCTAATTGTACAATATTTCAGAGTCTGATTCTTTTTGTACAGCAAAATAACGTTTTGGTCATGTATACTTATTGTGTATCTAATTTATATTTTAATGTATTAAACTGGTCATCCTGTCATCTGGGGGAGGGGGGGGGGGGTAAGAGGTAAAAAATTGGAACAAGAGGTTTGGCAATTGTTAATGCTGTAAAGTTACCCATGCATATATCCTGTAAATAAAAGGCTATTAAATTAAAAAAAAAAAAAGAAAATTTATGAGGGTCTAAAAAAAAATAAAAAAATAAAAAAATAAATAAATGATTATTTAAAAAAAAAAAAACTACTTGGAATACTATATTCCTTGAAGGGCTTGGAATACTATATTCCTTGAAGGGCTTGGAATACTATATTCCTTAAGAGTGTAAGAACTGAAATTACAACCAAGAGTAACTTACCCAGCAAAATTAAATATAATCCTGAATGGGAGAGAAAGGAGGGGGGTGGTATTTAATAAGCTGAAAGACTTTTAGGTTTTTGTAACAAAAAACCCAGAACTTAAAGAAAATTTGACATATAACATCCAGGAAAAATGTAAAGCTAATATAAAATAACAATTAAACAGACTCAATAAGGTCAAATTGTTTACTTAGTATATGTGAAAATATTAGCAGTACTCTTATGATTATCAGCATTATTTGATTAGTTTGAAAGAAATACTTGGACTAAGTGGTATATGATTATTAAAAATAAAATTGTAAGGAGAGATGTAAAGAAGTAATTATCTCATACAAATGAGGCAGAAAAAGAAAAAAAAATACAAAAAAGTTAGTAGAGGTAGGGTGGGTAGTGCTGGAACATTAATTTCACCAGCAAAAGAATAAAAACAGAAATGTATGTGTGTGTTGTGTGTATGTGTAGTATTATGTACATTTGTATAAAAAAATTAAATTCAGAAAGAAGCAACAGGACAAGGAAATAGGGAGAGCATAAGAGAGGGATTTTTAGAGGGATAGATAGTTTAAGAAATATAAGGGCAAGATAGTGAATAGAATTAAAGTAGAGTAGTGAGGAAAGATAGGGTAAATAAGGTGAAAAAGACAGTGAGGAAAAATAGGAATAAGGAACATATGCAAAAAAAAATTGTAGCATTAAATGTGAATGGGATCTAAAACAGACATGGAGAGCAGATTAAAAATTTGAATTCAAAAATTTGTTATTTTCAGGGAAATTATAAAAATGAGAGACATATAAAAATATATAATTAAGGGCAAGATTAGAATTTACTAAAAAATAAAGAAGAAGAATCAGGGGTAGTAATCATGACTTCACACAAAGTTAAAGTTAAAATAAATTTGATCAAAAGTGAAAAATAGGAACAGCTAGCCGGTACAGTGGATAATACACCAGCCCTTAAGTTAGGAAGACCGGAGTTTAAATCTAGCTTCAGATATTTAACTCTTTCTGGCTATGTGACCCTGGACAAATTACTTAACCTCTATTGTTTGCAAAAGGAAAAAGAAAGATGTAAATGTAAAAAAAACAGAGAAATTACTTTAGTTGTCAGAAATATTATTCAATATAACATTAGACCATTTAAATTCCCTAAACAATATAAACACCTGAGTGTTTACCAGTTAAAACAGGCACAAGAATTATATAAGTATAAACATAAAACACTTTTTATAAAAAAATAACCTAAATAACTGAAGGAATTAAACCCATGTAGTAAAGAATAGAAGGAATGCAAAAAATTGTGAGAAAATTTTCACAGACAATCTCTCAGATAGGATGTGATTGGATGAAATACTGCTGTGGTATAGCAAATGATCGGGTTGCATTAAAAAAAACTTGGAAAAATTTAGACCCTGAGGGAAAATGCTATCTACCTTCAGATAAACAGATGACAAATGGAAACAAGGACAATATGATATTATATAAGTGTGTTCATTTACTTGTATATGATACATGATTTGTATAGGTACCTATATGTGCCTATATACATATAATATATATATATATATATAATATTTTTATAATTAATTTTAGCCTTCTTTAGGGTGAGGAGGAGAGAAGGAGAAAATAAAATAAAAAGTGCATAGCAGAGAACAAAAGAAAACCAACAAGACAGTAAAGAAAAGCTGGTCAGTTTTGAAGACATTATATAGTATTTATTATATAGATTTTCTTTACATAAAAATTTATTATTTTATATTGACTCCTCCCCTATGGTTTGCTGTGTACATACCAATACTTTTTTTCCTTTTCTCATTTTGTATTTAAGTTTAAATTAAAAATAATTTAAAAAAAACATAGTCTCTATGCAAGAAGAATGTATTGATTGAGAAGAAAGGTTTTATATATAGCCAAATTAAGAATCATGAGTGACCCAAAAGACAGCAACAAATTTCCACCCTATAATGTAAAAAAAAAAAGTATAAAAAAATTGCTCAGAATTTCTGAACACCACAAAAAAAGAATACAAATTAAAGAAAGTGTGGGACTATCTCTTAAAATAATTGAAAACATACCAAACAAAAGATCCTATGCTAAAATTTCAAAATATGTATCGTTAAAATTTTAAAATTCCAATGACCACAAATTCTACAAAAAACCAGAACAATCTTCAAGCAAAATGAAAGGAAATAGAACTAACAAAAGGCTATTCTTTACACATCAAAAACTATGAATGCAACTGGCATGTTATATATTAAAGAATTCCATCAAAGGTGCCTGGCCAACCTTAGCCTAATTATCAATAAAAAAAGATTCAACAATAGCAACAACAAAAATATGAAATATTTTAAAGGAAAAAAAAAGACTTAATGTTTTGCAAAAACAACTCAGCAAACAGAAACACACAAAGGTAAATGAAGCTACCAAGAAAAACCCAACATAACAAAACACATTTTTCTAGATTACAAAGAAATAAAAACTAGAAAGAAAATGACAACTATGAGGTTAAATCAACAACACCAGCAATTAATTGACCATTGTAGTTTCATTTAAAAATATACAAGAAGATAAAGATGAAAACACAACTATATTGGGAGTGGTGTTAGAGGAATGAAAAAAATTCCCTGATTTGAGCAACAGGGAATAAACATCTAAACCCCTACCCTTTCCCCAAAGTGAAATGTTGCTTTTTGACAGGGGACAAACTGAAAACAAAAGGGGAAAGGAATAAAAGAGGAGAGTAGGAGAAAATCAAAAGGAAAAGTATAATGTTTCCTAATCAAATCAATGGTAAAAAATGAAAGGATCATAGGCAATAAAATAATTTCCAAATGCCTTAGTGTATTAATGCATAGAGAAAAATTGAGTTAATTGTAAGAACATGTGTATAATAATAGTAGAAAAGTTGAATGTTGTTACTGTTCAGTTGTTGTATCTGCCTGGAACCCCATTTGGAGTTTTGTTGGCAAAAATACTAGAATGATTTGTCATTTCCTTTTCTAGCTCATTTTATAGGTAAGGAAACTGAGGCAAACAGGGTTAAGTGACATTCCCAAGTTCACATAACTAATAAATATCTGAGTCCAAGTTTAGATTCAGGAAGATGAATCCAGCCCAACATTCTATCAACTCTGCCATCTAACTTAAACTTACATGTTCAAAATGCCTTAGTGTATAAATCCACAAAAGAAAATAAAATCACTCATGAGAACACATGCACAGTAATAGTAGAACAGTTTAATGTCCTTCATTCAATTTTGGACAAACCAAAAAGGAAAATATAGAATTGAACAAAATACTAGGGAGCTAAAATATTAATAGTATCTTCTAAATAGGCTTCCCAAGTTCTAAATAATATTTTACATTAGAGCTATAAATAGATGGAAATGTACATTTTAATAAGAAATTCATTTGGCTTAAAGTTTTGTACTTTAGTACATTTGTCCCACTTCTTCCATCAAAACTTAATACAGAATAAACATTTTAAAAAATAAATTTTGTGTACAGATCACATCTTTGTCATCATACAAATGATTAAAACATAGCAAAAAATAAGATTCCCTCTTTACTTATTGTTTCTTGAATATACATATATATAAATGTGTATATGCACATATATACACACATACATAAATATATATAAAACATAAGTTATAGAAAAAGGAAAAAAATATGGAATTGAAGAGGCATTATTGTAATAATCAGATGAAGCATAAAGCAAGGAACTATTTTCTAAATAAATATAATCACTGTAGTCACAAAAGAAATAGTGCAAAATTCAAGTTAAATAGAGTCCCTATAAATTGTGAGACTTCAGCTGCCCCTTTGGGGATGTGATACTGTGAGCAATGCATTAAATTCAACATTTTTGAATATAAAACCATTCAATATATAAATATATTTACATATATATAAATATATTTTATTTATATAAATATTAAAATATATATAACCATGAATGAAGATTAACTATTATCCAAATTATGACAGGGAATGAGATCCCTAAATCCACAGAGCTTTTCAATTAGATTTTATGTAAATTATATCTGTATATATATATATATATATATATGTATACACACATATGTATAAGTTCATATACATATATGTTTATATATGTATATCATATAATCTACCATATACTCATATATGTATATGCACATATACACAAATATGAACATACACATATATTTTCAATATACTGTATGTATATTCATATTGAGTATACATGCAAATATACAACAAAGTAGAAATATTGAGCAACTTTGATAGGCATGCTTATACCTGTTTTGTTAATATCATAAATTAATATTCAAATAATTACCAACATAATTTCTGTCATTAGACTTTGAATTGAATAAGATAAAATAATAGGCTTTGGGAAATTAAAATTTCCTTTTAATGAACCTAAACTCCCTCTTGAAAAAAGCAAGAGGGAAGTACATTCTAGGCATGAGGAAACAAGATAAAATAAATAAGTCTGAATAAGAGTCAGTATTAAGTGCCATCGTATACATATACATACATATATATACTCATAAATATATGCAAGCATTTATACATATGCACATATACACATATATAAATGCATATGTATGTGTATATGATTCTGTTAGCTACATGGCAAGAATTAATTATAATCCATTGTAATTGTGATACTGAACTCATATCCTTGAAATATTCAGATAAAGCAAGAAAAATCCCCAATATATTTGATGTACTTCTTTTATCAAGCTTAGGTTATACAACTGTTGGATATGGCAGAGCCAAATTCAAAACCAGATCTCTCCTGACTTTAAGTTCTTTCTCTTTTCCACTAGGTCACATAATTTTGCTGAAAGTAGTTGGTGGAAAGGTAATGCCATGTGTAAGAGAAAACTGAATGCCAAAGATCAATTTTGCTATTCATAATTATCCACCTTATTTGCTTTGAAATAAGGAAATATGGAAAACAATAAAAGAAAGTTCTTCCTTCATTTCACACTTAGGACACTTGATTGAAACCCACTCAAGCTCTAATAAATGGTAGTTGAAGGAGTTTGTGCATGAAGATAATATGCAGATATAAATGAGTGGCAAGGACTGTTTCTGGCAGCCACAAACTAAAGAATATGTATCTTATTTTTTATATGCAATTGTAAATACATTTTGATTCAACTGAAGAAATATGCTGTATAGATTTTTTTAAATTACAAAGCTAAGAATTTGCACATGCAAATGAGTGCTCATAGTTTTCCCAAGCAATAATTTGATGTATGATATATAGCAATAAAATGCC
Organism: Sarcophilus harrisii; assembly: GCF_902635505.1. Classification (NCBI taxonomy): domain Eukaryota; kingdom Metazoa; phylum Chordata; class Mammalia; order Dasyuromorphia; family Dasyuridae; genus Sarcophilus; species Sarcophilus harrisii. The sequence continues at coordinate 183,060,455 of NC_045426.1, read as the reverse complement.
AACATATGCTTTATATGTGGATTTGGGGCACATGAAGCATAAATAATCCCAAATCTTCTCAACAATAATTCAGATTTTAAGAAGGAATAAATGAGACTCATTGCATATTCAAATTATGAATAAGCTTAATCATTTTAGTACAAGATATCAAAAGTAAGACTTTTCATTTTTAGCTATATTTTAAGGTATGTGTGCTATATAATTCAGTAGTTTCCATTAATCAGCTAAGTCATTTAAAAACTTTGAAGGATCCCAACTTCTTTTATATTTTGAGGCAGAGCACGATGAGTTCTTTTTCACCTACTGAAAAAATGGTGTTTTTATTAAGATATTAAGAAATATTTTTATTAAGCTATTAAGAAATAATATTTGAAAAGAGAAATGATGATCTTCCACAACAATAGTGAAATAACAATTTGCAATCATTTCAAATGGATTTATTTAGTTATGTTATATCCAGTCTTTTCCTGAACTGTTGGAATCCTTACAAAGTGTTAACTCATTAGAGTTGATAGAGACAATAATTATCTAATTTAGCATGGTTCAGTATGATTGATCTGATCTTACAAGATGTTATGGGCCAGAACTTGAAACAAGATACTTAGTGGAACTGATAGAAACAATGCTTGTGTTCACACCTTTAGAGAGCTCACATAAGCCAGAAACTTTTAGGGCCAAAGAGCACCCTGGGAGGAAGCCCACAAGCCCACTCTCAGAGGTAGAGTCAGATTCATTCCATCTTCTACCTTTGTGCTGGCTGGAGACTGAAGAAAACAGAGGCAGAAGCAAAGGACAAAGCTACAAGAGCTCTTGGAGAAATAAACGTTTGGATTTTATCAGCTGGCTGTATTTGGAGTGATTATTATTTGGAACTGAAACTAAGGCTGCCTCCAGAAAACCTCCCCAAGAAACCTGCTCCCAGACAGAACCATTATATTTTAAAGAAGAGAATACCACACTGAACCTTCTCTTAAATACAACGTGCAAACTTTATTAGTAAATAACAAACATTTCAGAAATTCAGTGTTAAAATCATGTAATGGAAAGGAGTAAATGAGAGGTTTTAAAATTACTTTTTTTATTCCAAATTGAAGAATAATTTTCTCTATTATAAGTTATACCTTTGTCTTATGCATTCATAACTTGATTTGGAGAGAAACTTTGAATTGTTTTGAGCCAATAGGTAAGAAAAGTAAGTCTTTGTTGAAGATGTCTGTCTACATGTTGAAGAAATTTCAATGATACAACTTTTGAAATGTTGAAGATGTCTCTTTATTGGCACATGGTAATAGGGTATAAATACACTTTTATTGGACAGTCATTGGTATCCAAATAAGAATTAAGATGATGATTTCGGTTGTAGTTCGCTTAGAAAGAATGGCTGCACACAACTGATGCATTTTGACTCATATGGGGAAAAAAAGTGGAACAGCTAAGTAGTACAGTGAATAGAGTGCTAGGCCTGAAGTCTGGAAGACTCATCTTCTTGAGTTCAAAACTAGCCTCCAACAATACTAGCTATGTGATCCTGGGCAAGTAACAATCTTTTTACTTCAGTTTCTTCATCTGTAAAATGAATTGGAGAAGGAAATGACAAATCAATCCAGTATCTTTGCAAGAAAACCTTAAATGAGGTCATGAAAAGTCTGGCATTACTGAAACGACCATATTTATCTACTAGAAAACTTTCATCTGCAATAATTTCATTAGTGATGAGCAATGAAAGAATATTTGAAGGGCTCCTAAAGGAAGGAATCAATAGCTTCTCAAGGAAGGAACATAGGGTCCCAAAAATAAGAGCACCAGACATTAACAACTCTTCTAGATCACTCATTTTACGATGACAAAGATGAATTCTAAGGGCAAAAAAACATTTCTAGATCAAAAAGAGCAGCTCTAGGACTAACAAGGAGTCACAGTTGAGGAGTATCATGGTTCTGAGCTGTGTTATGGAAAGAACTTGACCTCTATTAATACTGTAAGTTATTTGGAATGTTTAAATACAGGAGTTAATATAATATCATCAGTACTCTACATGTTGAGAGGAAACTTCAACCACTTGTGAATGCTAGCATTCTGAAGAAATTTATATACATATATATATATATATATATATATATATATATATATATATAATTTAAGGGAGATTATGAAGATCACCTGAAAAAGCAGGATAAATTATTGACTTTGTGAGTTTTCCTCTTTACAGGAGAAGTTCAACTACAGGAAAGTTAGTGGAAAGCAGGAAACCGGGAAAGCTAGTTCCCTGGGAGAGAGAGAATTAGGCAGATAGGGAAGAATAATAATCTTGACTGTTAATGTTCTCAAGTCTAAATTTTTTGGATTTTGTGATTTATATAAAATGAAACAATACTTGTCTTGTATCCAATACATTGTTACCATAGGAAATTATGTTGGGCTTTTACACTTTTTTTTTTTTTTTTTTTTTTTTTTTGGCGAGGGATCTAGACACAATGATATTTTGATATTTGGAAGGAGGGAAGAAGGAAGGTAAGGAGGAAGGGAGGAAGGGAGGGAGAAGGAAAGAAGAAAGAGCATAATTGAGGAAGTGGTCAATATAACTATCATAAAAACATTCAAGCAGGCCTGTCTTTTATCATTCTATGGATCAGTCAGCAGGTGCTGTCCCCCTAACTTTAAACCATTAGCTCCTGGCCCTAGTACTATTCAATATATTTCATTAAAATGTTCCTCAGTGGACTGTCTTTCTTTGACAAAAAATTTTCTGCTAAAACTGGTCAATCTGAGTAGCTGGTCCTAAGTCATTCTAAGAGAATTAATATTAAAAAAATCCAAGTATGACAATTTTGTGTTTCAATGCATTTGTTTCTGTAACAATTTCCCAGCTTTAGTTTTGTTTCAAATAAAAGACCAACTAGTATTTTTCTAAATACAAACACCAACAAATGTGCTTACTGCAATTACAAAAAATTGCCTTTTTACTATTGTTAGGAGATATTGAAAGGCTTAATTGCTTGTATTTCTTGCAATGCTGATTAAAAATAAGAAAAATACACACATACAATTCAGTTAGGACTGAGAAAAACAATGCATGGCAGAGATTTTAGTCTTATGTTCCTACTGGCCCTTTGCCAGGGTTATTATTATATTAGGGTATAATAATGCTCAATTTACATGTTATTAATTACATGATACCAATCTTACCTTTTTTAGATAAGCACTTGATTTTTACAACTATCTACAACTAAATGTTTTCCTTAAAAGCCTAACCTGTTCTTTATCCCATCCAGAGGGGATTACTCAAAAGTATACTTGAAATTCCTTAATTAAAATAGACATTGTCTTTTATTGTAATTTTGAACAGCCCTGACTAATCATTTTCTGTTGCCCTGGAATGTCATCATGAAGACAGCACAACTTTAAGTGGAGGTGTTGATTCCCTTTCTAAGACTCAGCTATTTGGGTTTGAGATGAAGTGACTACAAGCACAAGCACAGACGGGTGTCTCTAAGACAGCTGAGTCAGCAAAATGATTGGCATAAGGTTGTGAGAGACATCTCTCTCAAAGTGGATTTTGGGTTTGATTTTTAAGGAGACTCAAAAGCCAGAACACAGTGCAGTGTATAACATTTATATTTAGTAAGAGTGCAATGTTCGTGTTTGAAGTTGGGAGATGAGTGTTTATTGAAACAGCTGGCAAATCAGCAGGAAAATGCTGAATTTGAAAAAACTATTCTTCTTCTGTAGAATCAGACCTACTGTATTTAGCAACACTATTATAATTGAATACAAAAAAATATCACTAAGAATGAGACAGAAACTCAGGCAAAAAAAAAAAAAGAGAATTTTAAGTTAGGGGCTGTCACAGCTTTCCTGAGTCAGCTCCTCTGAGCATACTATTCCTTGGCTTATGAAGGAATATGTATGTGATCTTCTATGAAAGGACACTCGAATACTGAAGAAAGCAATCAAATTCAACTCTACCCAGTGTTTAGGATCGGACTGTGTCTATAAGGCCAAAACCAAATTCAAATTGTTCTCATCTGACATGAATTGTCAGTATAGTTTCACTATCCACCATGGGCACAAGGAACAGAATGCTCTTTGTTATTATTCAGTTCAGTTCACTCATGTCTGACTTTTTGTAATACCATGGACCATAGTATTTCAGGGCCTTCTATCTTCCACTAACTCTTTACTTCTGCCCCAGTTCATGTTCATTTGTTTTTATTATATTACCTATCCACCTCACCTTCTGCTGTCCCCTTTTTTCCTTCTTCATTCAAACTTTCCCACTTTCAGGGTCTTTTCTGCTGAGTCCCATCTTCTCATTAAGTGACCAAAGTATTTAAGCTTCAGCTTTAATATTTGACCTTCCAGAGAAAAGCCTGAATTAATTTTTTAAAATAATGACTTAATTGTTCTCCTTGCTGTCTGACAAACTCTTTTTTTTTTTTTAATAGCCTTTTATTTACAGGTTATATGCATGGGTAACTTTACAGCATTAACAATTGCCAAACCTCTTGTTCCAATTTTTTACCTCTTACTCCCCATCCCCTCCCCCAGATGGCAGGATGACCAGTAGATGTTAAATATATTACAATATAAATTAGATACTCAATAAGTATACATGACCAAACCGTTATTTTGCTGTACAAAAAGAATCAGACTCTGAAATATTGTACAATTAGCTTGTGAAGGAAATCAAAAATGCAGGTGGGCATAAATATAGGGATTGGGAGTTCAATGTAATGGTTTTTAGTCATCTCCCAGAGTTCTTTTTCTGGGTATAGCTAGTTCAGTTCATTACTGCTCCATTAGAAATGATTTGGTTGATCTCGTTGCTGAGGATGGCCTGATCCATCAGAACTGGTCATCATCTAGTATTGTTGTTGAAGTATATAATGATCTCCTGGTCCTGCTCATTTCACTCAGCATCAGTTCGTGTAAGTCTCTCCAGGCCTTTCTGAAATCATCCTGTTGGTCATTTCTTACAGAACAGTAATATTCCATAATTTTCATATACCACAATTTATTCAGCCATTCTCCAACTGATGGACATCCATTCAGTTTCCAGTTTCTAGCCACTACAAAAAGGGCTGCCACAAACATTCGTGCACATACAGGTCCCTTTCCCTTCTTTATAATCTCTTTGGGATATAATCCCAGTAGTAACACTGCTGGATCAAAGGGTATGCACAGTTTGATAACTTTTTGAGCATAGTTCCAAACTACTCTCCAAAATGGTTGGATTCGTTCACAACTCCACCAACAATGAATCAATGTCCCAGTTTTCCCACATCCCCTCCAACAATCATCATTATTTTTTCCTGTCATCTTAGCCAATCTGACAGGTGTGTAGTGGTATCTTAGAGTTGTCTTAATTTGCATTTCTCTCATTAATAATGACTTGGAGCATCTTTTCATATGACTAGAAATAGTTTCAATTTCTTCATCTGAGAATTGTCTGTTCATATCCTTTGACCATTTTTCAATTGGAGAATGGCTTGATTTTTTATAAATTAGAGTTAATTCTCTATATATTTTGGAAATGAGGCCTTTATCAGAACCTTCGACTGTAAAAATATTTTCCCAGTTTATTGCTTCCCTTCTAATCTGTCTGACAAACTCTTAATAGTCTTCAGAACTACATTTTGAAGTCATCAATTCCACAGTGTTCAGTTTCCCTTATAGTCCTATACCCATAGTCATACATTGCTACTGTAAAAAATATTATTTTTACTATTTGGACTTTTGTTGGTAAGGTGATGTCTTTGGGTTTTAGTATGCTGTCCAAATTTGTCATAAGACTTCTTCCAAGGACCAAGTATCTCTTAATTCTTTTAATTTATTTTTAATTTTTATTTACATAGCTGCAATTTTCATTTGAGTATGTATATATGTGCATGCATATGTATATATAATATATGTATATAATTCTTCCATTTCAGAATATCCTAGTATTTACTTTAATTAGTCATACTTCTTTCTTTTCAGTTAGTCAAGAAATACTTATTGTATTATGTTTCAGACATTGTCCTAAGAAATAGAAAATACAAATATAAGCAAAAAGATAGTCCTTACTCTTAAAAACCTTGTGTTCTTTTTCCAATTTATTTATTTTTAATATTCTTTATATTCTAATAAATCCTTTCCTTCCTCCACCCATTGAGTAATCAAGAAATAATTATACATATAAAATCTTGCAAAGTATATTTCTATATTAACCATATTGCCAAAAAAGCAAGAAAAATAAAATTTTAAAATACTACTTCAATTTATATTTTTATGGTTTACAAATCAATTTATTTTTAAATAATAGCTTTTTAGTTTTCAAAATAAATGCAAAGATAGTTTTCAATATTCACCTTTGCAAAACCTTGTTTTCCAATTTTTTTTTCTCTCTTTCCCTCCCTCCCCCCACCTTTAGACAGCAAGTACTCCAATATAGGTTAAACACAGCAATTCTTCTAAACATATATTTGCATTTATAATACTGTACAAGAAAAATCATATGAAAAGGGAAAAAATGAGAAGAAAAAAACAAGCAAACAATCAACAACAACAAGGTGAAAATACTATGTTGTGATGCACATTCAGTCCCCATAGTCCTCTCTCTGAATGGAAATGGCTCTGTCCATCACAAGACTATTGAAATTGCCCTGAATCACTTCATTGTTGAAAAGAGCCAAGTCCATCACAGTTGATAATCATATAATTTTGTTGCTGTTTACAATGTTCTCTTGGTTCTACTCACTTTACTTAGCATCAGTTCATGTAAGTGTCTCTAGGTCTTTCTGAAATCAGCCTGCTAATCATTTCTAATTGAACAATAATATTCCATTATATTATACTATAATTTATGAAGCCATCCCCCAGCTGATGGACATTCATTCAGTTTCTAGTTCTTTACTACTACAAAAAAATAAGAGTTGCTAAAAACATTTTTGCGCATATAGATCCTTTTTCCTTTTTATGATCTTTTTCAGATACCTCAGTAGAAACACTGCTGGATTAAAGGATATGCAGTTTAATAGCCCTTTAGACATAGTTCCAAATTTCTCTCCAAAATGGGTGGATCAGTTCACAACCTTATTAATAATGTATTAGTGTCCCAGTTTTCCCACATCCCCTCTAAAATTTATCATTATCTTTTCCTGTCATCTTAGCCAATTTGAGAGGTGTCTTAATTTGCATTTCTCTAATTTATATTGATTTAGAACATTTTTTTCATTTGACTAGCAATTAGCCTTGCTTCTTGATATTCAAAACCAATGTTTAATGGCTGGCCACTAAAGAACTATGCTCCTGATTCAATCACCAAATGATATTTTAAACTCAGTCTACATGAGAACAACCAGTAGTGCCATCAGTGGCCTTTGGTGTAACCCGTATTTTTGGCACTTTTCCAAAACCAGGAATATACAGCAGTGACTTTCTGTCTCAACCCTACATGGCTGCCTTCAGTATCAAAGTTAGGGGAGGAAATCAGTATTTAATTTGATCTAATGCTCCTTAACTTTTTAAAGAACTTGACCAAATGCTTCTCTATTTGTAATATTCGCATTTCATCAATCTAGAGCTGGAAGGGATATCAAAAACTATATAGTACAACCCTCTAATTTTATGGAAGTGAAAACTGAGACTTGGGAAAAATTAGTGACTTTCTACAGCATTCAAAGAAGGATTTGATTCCAGACAAAGAGTTCCTTCCATTCTACTAACCTTTTGAGATCTGCAAGGAGTTTCCACACCAACAGTTTATTAAGGAAATAACAGATACTTGACTGTTTGAAAAAAATAAGGTCAAGGGAGGTAATTATTTAGCTTATTAAAATAATAAAGATAATAGTAGGATTAAAAAATGGTAGAATCACTAGAAGGAGGTAGTACCCTCAACAGAAATAGGTTTTAGAGGGAAAGTTAGAGTTCTATTTGGGCATGTTGATTTTTAGATATAATTGATATATTTAGAAAAAGTTATCTAAGAGAAAGATTAGGGCATCATAGGCATAGACAGAAAAATTGAACTATTGGAACTGATGAAACTACTAAGTGACAGGATGTAGAAATAGAAATGAAGAGCATCTCAGGAAAAACCATAGAGAAGATTGTTGTTTATAGATGGGACAGCTAGACAGCAACTGGAGATATTTGCACTTGGGGGAAAAAACACTTTGGGATGATTATTATTTAGCTGTTTCAGTCATATCTGATTCTTCATGATTCCTTTTGCCGTTGTCTTGGCAAAGATATTGCAGTGATTTCACATTTCATTCTACGGCTCATTTTACAGATGTAGAACTGAGGCAAACAAGGTTAAATAATAGCTGAGATTATCTAGGCTGAATTTGTATTCACAAAAATGAGTTTTCTTCACTCCAGACCCAGAACTCTATTCAATGTGCCACATAACTGCCTTAATTTGGGAAAAGGAGCATGAAGTCCTCAAGCTGTGCTGATTGAAGCAGGTAATTGTGAGGTTTACTTCTGTCCACCATTGCAGAACATATAGAATGGAAATACACCTGGTGGGAGTGGCTAGGTGGCAGAGTTGATAGAACACCAGCCCTGAAGTCAGGAGGACCTGAGTTCAAATCTTACTTCAGACACTTAATTAACACTTCATAGTTGTGTGATTCTAGGCAAGTCACTTAACCCCAATTGCCTCAGAGGGGATAAAAGAGAAATACATCTGGCTTATTTTTTTTTATTTAATAGCCTTTTATTTACAGGTTATATGCATGGGTAACTTTACAGCATTAACAATTGCCAAACTTCTTGTTCCAATTTTTCACCTCTTACCCCCACCCCCTCCCCTAGATGGCAGGATGACCAGTAGATGTTAAATATAAATTAGATACACAATAAGTATACATGACCAAAACGTAATTTTGCTGTACAAAAAGAATCAGACTCTGAAATATTGTACAATTAGCTTGTGAAAGAAATCAAAACTGCAGGTGGGCATAAATATAGGGATTGGGAATTCAATGTAATGGTTTTTAGTCATCTCCCAGAGTTCTTTCTCTGGGCGTAGCTGGTTCAGTTCATTACTGCTCCATTGGAAATGATTTGGTTGATCTCGTTGCTGAGGGTGGCCAGGTCCATCAGAACTGGTCATCATATAGTATTGTTGTTGAAGTATATAATAATCTCCTGGTCCTGCTCATTTCACTCAGCATCAGTTCGTGTAAGTCTCTCCAGGACTTTCTGAAATCATCTTGTTGGTCATTTCTTACAAAACAGTAATATTCCATAATATTCATATACCACAATTTATTCAGCCATTCTCCAACTGATGGACATCCATTCAGTTTCCAGTTTCTAGCCACTACAAAAAGGGCTGCCACAAACATTCGTGCTTATATAGGTCCCTTACCCTTCTTTATAATCTCTTTGGGATATAAGCCCAGTAGTAACACTGCTGGATCAAAGGGTATGCACAGTTTGATAACTTTTTGAGCATAGTTCCAAACTACTCTCCAAAATGGTTTTTAGTCATCTCCCAGAGTTCTTTCTCTGGGCGTAGCTGGTTCAGTTCATTACTGCTCCATTGGAAATGATTTGGTTGATCTTGTTGCTGAGGATGGCCAGGTCCATCAGAACTGGTCATCATATAGTATTGTTGTTGAAGTATATAATAATCTCCTGGTCCTGCTCATTTCACTCAGCATCAGTTCGTGTAAGTCTCTCCAGGACTTTCTGAAATCATCTTGTTGGTCATTTCTTACAAAACAGTAATATTCCATAATATTCATATACCACAATTTATTCAGCCATTCTCCAACTGATGGACATCCATTCAGTTTCCAGTTTCTAGCCACTACAAAAAGGGCTGCCACAAACATTCGTGCTTATATAGGTCCCTTACCCTTCTTTATAATCTCTTTGGGATATAAGCCCAGTAGTAACACTGCTGGATCAAAGGGTATGCACAGTTTGATAACTTTTTGAGCATAGTTCCAAACTACTCTCCAAAATGGTTGGATTCGTTCACAACTCCACCAACAATGCATCAATGTCCCAGTTTTCCCACATCCCCTCCAACAATCATCATTATTTTTTCCTGTCATCTTAGCCAATCTGACAGGTGTGTAGTGGTATCTTAGAGTTGTCTTAATTTGCATTTCTCTGATTAATAATGACTTGGAGCATCTTTTCATATGACTAGAAATAGTTTCAATTTCTTCATCTGAGAATTGTCTGTTCATATCCTTTGACCATTTTTCAATTGGAGAATGGCTTGATTTTTTATAAATTAGAGTTAATTCTCTATATATTTTGGAAATGAGGCCTTTATCAGAACCTTTGACTGTAAAAATATTTTCCCAGTTTATTGCTTCCCTTCTAATCTTGTCTGCATTAGTGTTGTTTGTACAAAAACTTTTCAGTTTGGTATAATCGAAATTTTCTATTTTGTGATCAGTAATGATCTCTAGTTCTGCTTTGGTCATAAAGACCTTCCCCTTCCACAGGTCTGAGAGGTAAACTATCCTATGTTCCTCTAATTTATTAAATTTCATTCTTTATGCCTAGGTCATGAACCCATTTTGACCTTATCTTGGTGTATGGTGTTAAGTGTGGATCAATGCCTAGTTTCTGCCATATTAGTTTCCAATTTTCCCAGCAATTTTTATCAAACAGTAAGTTCTTATCCCAAAATCTGGGGTCTTTGGGTTTGTTAAAGACTAGGTTGCTATATTTGTTGACTGTTTTATCCTTTGAACCTAACCTATTCCACTTATCAACTAATCTATTCCTTAGCCAATACCAAATGGTTTTGGTAACTGCTGCTCTATAATATAATTTTAGATCTGGTACAGCTATGGCTTTAAATCGTATAATCTGAAGTTCTGCAAATGGCAGGTGGATAGATTTATAGATTCCATGAGAATAAGTGGTATGCACTTCTTTATTGCATTGCATTCTTCTGAAGAACTACTTCTTATCTTTCTTATTAAATAGTCCCAGACGTGGCTGGACATCAGCCTTTCTAAGAATTTCTTAAACTCTACAAATTATTATAAATATCAAGATTCCCCTTTAAACAAAATATCTAATTAAGACTCACATCAGAACCCATTGAAATTGAAGAAAGAAGAAACTAGAAAACTGAGAATCCATTCTGCTAAGCTACTCACTGAATTCTGACAATATATCATTTTAAATTAATATTTTAAACTAAACTTGAAATTCTAAATGTTCAAGGTTATTCACATTGGGAAACTGTGACCTCTATTTCTTCCAAAAAAAATTGTTTCCCAAAAGCACACTGTCTTCATTAGTTCCTATTTAAAACTTTGTCATTACAAATATATCTATAATTAAGGCCATTCCATGGAGCATGCTCAGAGTTGTCTCTCCTAGTTCTGGTCAGTCATATGGGAACTTGCCACTATGTATGACTCAGCCCTTTGAGATGATGAATGGCCACTGAGCAGAAAGAGCTAATGACTCAGTGGGTATTTTTTTAACAAGGCAATCTTTGCAAATAATTTCAAAATTATTAATGTATTGGTAAATTATGTTGATGTTCTTCTCTCTTTTTTTTTTTTTTTTTTGCTTTTTAAAGTGCTATTTGTTATATGAGATGACTTCAGGAGGGAAAGAAAGAGGAGTACTGACAAAAATAATCATCATTTACTATGCCATCGCTTTCATGGATTTAATATTCTTCAAAAAATAATTATCATTCTAAATGATGAAAATTAACTCTGAAACTCAAACTTTTGTAGTACTCCCAGTCTTTGAGGCACCTTCAACTGATTGGAGAAGGTGGGAAGAGTCCATCCTAGATCTTCAACATTTAAAGGAAGGGAACATCTAGGGCATTCACTCTCATTATTTTCTATCATGGCTATAGGATTTCATCACACACCTAATCCTGATGGGTTCTCCCAACTGTTCTTTTCAGCTTCCTTTTTTTGTATAACATTCTCCCATTAGATTATGAGTTTCTGGTTGCTTGGACCTTTTCTTTATATTCCTCATACTTAACACAGTATACAGTTAATGAAGAACCAAAGTGAAGTATAAAAGACAAAGTTGGCAGTGTTGATGACTGCTTTGTATTATAATGAGGTCTAAGTATCAACCTTACAGCAGATTGTAATAGTAGTTACAAACTGTTATTGAATTTTGTTTTATAATGTTCTGTGTCTTTTACATTTATATTTCCTTTGTGTGTAGGAAGAAGATACTTGTCTATTATATAATTCATATTGTCCATTAAGTATAAGCCCAGAATATATGCTTTAAACTTTTTTTACATAAGGTTAGAGTGTTTAAAAACTCCCCCTCATTAAAGTTAAGAAATATCCAGAGGAGAAATATCCCTTATTGGAGTTGGGAATGAACACAGTATGCTAGACACTGTAGGTCCAGTAACAGTTCTTTAATCTTACATATTAAAAGCAAATGAATGAAAGTTACTCTGAAATTTCACATACACTTTGAAAGTAAGAGAAATAGTCTTAGAAAAGAAGGTGTAGTGACAGAGAAAGAGAGAGAGAGAGAGAGAGAGAGAGAGAGAGAGAGAGAGAGAGAGAGAGAGGAGAGAGAGAGAGAGAGAGAGAGAGAGAGAGAGAAGGAAGAGGGAGAGAGAGATACCTTTAGTCTTTTTTTCCACTCTTGGGAAGAAACTTGCTATTTCTTAAATGGTTCTGGGGAGGAGAAGAGGAAACCCAAACTTCTTATCCAAAGTTTAAATCCCTTCCCACCAAAAACCAATTCCACACTAAATACACACAAAACAATTAATGAAGAAATCCATTTTTTCCAAGCCAATAGCAAAATAGAAATCAGAGAAAGTATACATATGAGACTACATACCAGAGACTCTCCTACTGAGAGTGAGGTAACTCAGTTCAATGAAGGGAATGAAGCTTACATTTTAAATCTAGAAGTCTAGGGTAGTGAGATGGGATATGGGATATGATGGAGAGAGCTATTTTTTCTTATGTCAGCTTCTTCCTAGAATCTTTTCTTTCAAAAACCTGAAGTGTGAGGGGTATCTTTCATTAAGATGAAAGATAGTCTTTGGAAGCTAGAAAAACTCTTGAAGCAACTGCAGAGCCCAAAGAAAACTTAAGACACTCAAAAAAGTAAAGTCAAGGATGATGTAGAATCCATTTCTCTTGCTCTCCCCAGCTTTACTCTGCCCCTCACATAGGCTCAGAGTACTGAACTCCACCAATAAGCAGGCATCTCATACCAATGGGCTTTGGGACTCAGGATACAGAAACATATCCAGTTAGATATTATCAAGCCAAAAATATTTAAATTATTCTTTCAAATACTTGAAATTTGGGGAAGAACATAGAAATCCTCTAAAACTTGCCTCATTTCTTTGTAAAAGTAGAATTGAAGGAAAAAAAATGTTTATTTACATTGCTAATAATGCAATCTCATGTCTATTGAATTATTGAATTGAATTTGCATCATTACATTTCTATATAAATTTTTATTTTTAATTTCTATCCTTTTTTGGCAGAAAATACAATTTTAAAAAAATAATACTTATGAAGCAAACTTTTTAAAAATTTTATCTTAATTTTAATTACATTTTAAGTTCCATACTTTCTCCTTCCTTTTCCTCCCAGCACACACTACAGGAGGAAGGTCACAATATGACACAGACACATAAAGAGATAGACACACAGAGACAGAGACAGAGAGATGGAAGAAAAGAAAGAGATTCAGATGGAGGAGACAGACAGACAGACACAGGCAAAGAGACAAAGACTGAGACAGAGAGAAAGAGATTAATTGTGCCTGATATATTCATTGTATTAGGTCTCACTTACCAACCCTGGGATTTATCAGTGATGTACAGGCTTAGAAGTAATCCCTGAAAGTGGAGTTAAGGGTCAGGAAAGAGCATTTCCAATTTGCCAGCAACTTGGTTCAATGGAAAGAACACTGGCTCTTGGTTCCCTCAGTTCATCTTGCCTTTGAATATATGGCTGGGGAAATCAATTGACTTCCCTGAGACCTCACTTTCCTTAAATAAAGAATAATAATAAGGAAATTAAACTAGATCCTGTCTGCTATACCACCAAACTTTGGATCTATGATTCTACCTACTATATTGGAGGTCAAAGATGAAGGCGAGAGAGTAAAAGCTGGAGCTGGGAGTGGTGAATCCATAGAGAAAATTGGCCCAGTTTCTAGCCTGGAAAAGAAAATTATATTCAAATGGTTAAGGACAGGGAAAGAGGCAAGGTTTTTTTTAAGAGGGGTGGGATAAGGGAGGGCAGCTAGGTGACCCAGTGCATAAAGTATTGGACATTGAGTCAGGAAAACTAAAGTTCAAATTGGACTCCAGACACTTATTCGAAGTATGACCCTGGACAAATCATGTTTGCCTTATTTGTTGTCTCATTTGTAAAATAAGCTGGAGAAGGAAATGGCAGATAATCCAGTATTTTAGCCAAGAAAACACCAAAAAAGGTCATAAACAATCACACATGACTGAGATGAGTAAACAACAAAGAATTAATAGGGAGAAAAGGTTGTCACAGGAAAAGGAGAGTTCCCTCATACCACTACCCATCCCCAATAAGAAAAGAGAGAAAGATACTGCTCTTTGAAGGCAAGAGTCCTCCTCACTAAACTGAAGGCCATTCTTTGATGGACTGATACATGTTGGGTTCATTTTTGTTTTTTTTTTTAAATATCTTGGGAATAATGTTATATAATTAAGAGTATTTATGAAGGATGTTTTTCATTACTCATTGTACAGATTACCCTGTGTCTTCATTGTCATTTGACTTGATATAAATTTTAATCTTCAGAATGATGCTGTTTTCTAAACTGATAAATATATAAAATTTCTGGGAGAATATTTCTGTCAAAGATGTAATCTTTAGAAGTAATGTTTTTATCCTCATTAAAAAACAAATGACATTTTTTCTAAATAATATATGTATCTTAGGAGCAGCTAGATGGCACAGTAGATAGAACACTGGCCTTAAAGTGAGGAGGACTTGATTTAAAATCTGAATTCAGACATATAACACTTGCTGGCTGTGTGAGCCTGAGCAAATCACTTAACCCCAATTTCTTCACCCCTCCCCCCAAAAGTCACATATATACATAAACACATAAATACACATATGTATTCCTATTCAACTCTGGACCCAGTATTTTGTCAATGTTATTGCATAACCAAATGATTATATTAACAGAATGCAGGTTGTTCAGATAATCTAGCCAAAATGTGTTGCTCATATTTTGTGGTAGCAAAAAAACAGAGCGCAAAGTATATATCTTTCTTGAGTGGAACATATTGTGTAATGTGGATTTAAAGGAATATTTATGTACTGTAAGAAACAACAAATATGATATAGAGAAACACAGAAAATTTAAATGAACTGATATGAAATGAAATAAGAAGAAACAAGAAAACATACACTGTCAGCGTGTCAGTGAATACAAAAAGAATCACCATGACAAAAAAAATGAAAATGAATGTGGTAAAATTACAAATAAAATTACAAAATTACAAATATAAACTTAGACCCAAGAGTAAAATGTGAGAAAACATTTAGCCCAACTCTTTTATAAATGTAGAGGGGATTTTGGTAAACATGGAAAATTGCATATAATATTAGGTGATTTTTATTGATAGGTGTTTTTTTCCCCTTCTATTTCTTTCTTTTTAAAAAAATGTAATTGTTATCAGGGATTATTTCAGCTTTAAGGGAAGGAAAGTAATATGGGGATAATCCAAGCAATGGATGATGCATGATATTCACTTTTGTGAATTACTTTAAAATAAATTGAAGTAAAAAAACCAAATGGGCTGTTATTGTTTTATAATGGGGAAGTGATTTTAGCTTGCATTACTAATGAATGATTGAAATCAGAATTGTGACCTTAATTTCATTATTCCAGTACACTAAATATCTTAGAATTATAAGATCCAAGTTTTATTGAAGCATTTTTTTTCATATACAAACAATACCTATAGCCATATTACCGCAAGGAGTAATGTTGTGCCAAATAAATTTTCAAGGAATTTTAAACTTATTTTGCTATTGTGATGTCATTGTGATGGAATTATATTTTTCCAGATTCTAAATATTCCATTAATTGGATATTTCAAGTCATAGATTCCGTTTACCATCGCAATACCATTCCATCTAGCTTATCTGATACTTAATTGTTACCATTGTAATGTCAATGATGTATAACTGCTCTGTAATCTTTTACCAATGTAATGGAATAATAATGGCATTATAATGGGCTCCCCATAATTCCTTTTTACTAGTATAATGCTGTCATAATGGCATTGTAAGGGGGTCTCCAGAAACAGGGGTTGATCATTTTGCCACCCTCCTGACAGTGCAATGAGTCCCCATGGAGTTGACGTGAAGTTGTTTTGCTTCTATAATGGCATTATTAATGCAGTCTCCATAGACATGCAGGGAAATTGTTTGACCATCATAATGTGGTCTTCATGGCCTTACAATAAAGTAGCTTAGTAGTGTAATGTGGTTTCCATTAACTTGTACTAAAATCATTTCCCTATCATAATGGACTTATAATAGGGTATCCATGGACATGGGCTACTATGATTTGGTTCTCTTGATGGCATCAGAGTAGCACTGTTGTAAAGATAGGTAAAATAAAGAAGATGCTAAGTGGTTGTATCATACAGAAGATGCTGTAAGTAATGGACATCTACTTTTCACACTTAAATATTGTGTGGTTTTTCTTTTAGGAACACTGTACTAACCACAATATGTTCTACAAATCATTTCTTAGTTCCTAAAGAAGGGAAATCTAGCCAATGAATGTCTCACTATTTATACTGTTTTTTTTTATCTTATTTTTCTTGGTTTTTTTTCATTTTTACTTTTCCATTTTCTAATATATAAGTGTATGTACACATATAGAAAGAAAAAAAAAGAGAGAGAGACATACAGAGACAGAGGCATACCCAGACAGAAATAGGCAGATAGAAGAGATAGAAAGAAAAAAAAGAAAGAAAAAATAGATAAATAGATAGATAGATGTTATTTAACTGGTTGAGGAACTCTGGGTGACAAAATTCTTTTAATCAATTGCATATCATCAGTTGATATGCAAGTTGTAATTAAAGAGTTATCTGTATCATTGCTCAAGGGTACAAAGCCATCATGTACATGTGTCAGAAGTGAAACTTTAACTCAAATATATTCGTGTCAAAGGCTACCTCCTTTATCTTTCCCTTCATAATAACAGTAATCTTAGAAGATATTCTGAAATGGTCGAAATCTGAGAATCAAATCAAAAAGCCTTCCATTGGGGATAGTCCCATTAACTCAGCCAAAAATATATTGCCAAAGAAGCTATGAACAAATAAATGACTTTGTCATAAGCATTTGTCGGTAAAACTGTTAAGATTTCTATTGTCAATTCAACAATAGTTCATCACCATTACACATTACAGAAAGCTTATCTTGAAGGGACATGGACTGGTGAACAATGTATAACTCTTCAGGAAAAAAAAAAATAGAAACTGTAACTTATTCCTGTCCTGAAAATTTAATATCTACTAAATATTTGGTTAGACATGACAAAGCCAAATGAAGAATTGCAGATTAGAAGCTCACTCTCTTTCATGGGTTAACAGAAAGTATATCCTTGTACTACAGATAGAATGCTCAAAATATCTTGAAGAACTTAAGTCAATCAGCTATGCTGGATGCTGTAGCCCCAAATTGTCAAGATATAACATAGATTTGTAAAATCTTAAGAACAATATGTTCTAAACAATCACTGTACCAATATTAATTTAATCTATGGTTTAAATCAGCAATAGATTCATTAGTTTCTATGTACATGGAATAAAAGATATATATATATATATGTGTGTGTGTGTGTGTGTGTGTGTGTGTGTATTGTATGTATATATACATATATAGAGAGTTACCTGAAGTACATATCATTTTTTTTCCTGTCTATTACTGATGCATCAAAATTGCTTTCAGTAAGTTAACAGAGGAGTTTGCATCTAATTGAAATAACAAAAATTTTATGCATCAATAAATTGACTATTACATATTAAACCTAAAAATAATAATGGGCAACTGAAGAGTAGGGCAATGATAGTCTGGATATTGTGAAAAGTAAAATGTTTTATGTACTGAATTCATTGCAGCAACTCTGATGGCCTGGCAGAAAATTTTGACAAATTGGCCTTTGATAAAAGTACTGATTGGGCTATCAGCTCTGATCAGTCTTTTGCAATTGAGCCAAAGAAATCAAAGAAATAGATAAGGTTGCTAGGAATTGCAGAATGACTACTCAGAACAGCTTTGGTGATTAGCTTACGGTGAATGATTATCTAGCAAGGGGTGATAATTTGTATGCTGGTACCACAAAGTAGCAAGATAATCCAGAAAAAAAAAAAAAAAAAGCAGAAATACAAATACCTAGGGGATTTGATAACAGAAACAATGCCAATGCCAAAATAGATTTTGTAATGGAGATGGACATACTTAGAAAAGAATTTCCTTTTTAAAGTTGTAGCAGGAACATAATTAGCAGACACATTATATCAAAACAGAGCAATTAGTGAATTGGTATTTGCAATCATAAATGACAATTGTCCCACAGCACTTATATGAATTTGCAAAACATTTCAGGACAGAAATATGATTGCTGCCCTGGAAAGAACCATAGAAAGATACTAGGACTATCAAAGACATAGGAAAAGCATTAAATGTTATTATGCCAGAAATAACTCAAAGAGATTATTAAATATATCTGTAGAAAAGTATTAGAAGATTACAAGTCTTTTTTTTAAAGCTCTTTTAAAAATTCTATTTATTTAAAGCTAAATACAAATGAAAAGAAAACCAAATACAAAAGAAAGACAGAAAAAGGAAAGCAAAACGAGACAAAATATTGTCATGTGCACAGTGGATATCAAGGATGATTCAAAACAACTAATTTCCTTTTCAAGAAAGCATATATAATAATATAAGGCATTATATTTATGACTTTTCCATCTTTGCTTTCCTGTAGGTTATTATTTTGTTCACTGCTATTCATTTTTTACTTTATTATTTTTTTTCCTTTCAGGATTTCCCCCCACCTCATCCTACACATATACACATAATGAATATGTGTGTATACATGTACATATTTGTATATATATATGTGCATACATGTACATATACATATGTGTGTATGTGCATATACATATATGTATATGTGTGTAGGTATATATCTAAAATAATATTAATATAGCTGAGATATAATGTAGATTTCTCTCTTGATTGAATCTTCAACTTTGACTTTGTCTGAAATCAGTGATTACCAGACCTATTTTTTTCTAATCAGGAATAATTCTGCTCCTGATCTTTGTTATTGTGTTTGCATATATTTCTTATTTCCTATCCTTGCTAACTCTTCTAATTGAGTTCTATTCCTTGACTTATATGTCTATTACTTAACCTCCCCTCACTCATGGATCCCTCCTTAATCTCCCTCTCCCACCTTTTCCCTCCCCATTTTTCTCATTACCATTAATCTACACATATTATTCCACTTCCATTAATCTAAACACCCTTTATTTATCCTATGCTATCCTTTCCTTCCCTCCTTATCCCTTTCCCTTTAATCTATATACTTTATACTCTACACATTCGACACACATATATGTATATGTACATGTATACACACGTATTCATTATGTGCATATGTGTAAGATGAGGTGGGGGGGGGAAATCCTGAAAGGAGAAAAAAGAATAAAGTTAATCTACACACTCTTCAATATTATCCTACTCATGAATGTATAAATGTATGATGTATGTAGGTATGTATGTGTATGTATATATGTATGTATTGTTCCCTATTTAACTCCTTCGTCATATGAGCAGGTTTTTAGAACAAGCCCTCCTCCGCATCTGATGCCTTTGTATCTTTTCTTCATCCATACCTCATTCATGTAGCATAATTCCTATTTTTAACTTTTCCTAAATAGATTTCCTTTTTAGAATCAGGTCATACTCAGTTCTGCCTCAATATTTCTTTTGAATTACTTAATTCCTGATGTCAGTCTTAAACATATCATTTACATTTCCACATAGAAAACAAATAGTTTATCTGTTAAATCTCTTGATATTAGTCTTTCACATTGATGCTTATAAGTTATTTTTCTCTTAATTTCAGGTTGAGGCAAAAGCCCAAAAATCTGTGAGTTCATTAAACATGCATTTTTTGTTGTTTTTGTTATGGTTAGTTTTGCTGTCCGCAAATTTAATTTTTTGATTGATGATATATAATATTTCAGGACCTGAAGTTGATTTTTTAAAATTATAGCTGCTGATAAATCTTGTACAATTCTAATTATAGCTCCAGCATATTTGAATTGTTTCCTTTATATTTCTTGTAGAATTTATTTTTGATCTGGGCAGGGAGGAGTTTCAAAATTTACCAATACTGGTCCACTTTGAGGTTTCCACTTTGAGGTAATGATTGTTGGATTTTTTTCTATTTTTACTTTCCCCTCTTGTTCTATCACTTTAGAACAAGTTTCTTTGATTATTTCTTCTTTTTCTTTTTTTTTTCTTTGATTATTTCTTGCATGATTGGGTTTGGTTATTTTTTGGGATCGTAACTTTCAAGTAGTTCAATTATTCTTGGGTTTTTATTTCTTAATCTATTCTCCAGATCTGTTGTTGTTTTTCTTATAAGATGTTTCAGAATGTCTTCCACTTTTTCATTCATTATATATATATTTTTTATTATTTCTTGGTCTTTTGTAGTTTCATTGGTTTCCTCTTGCCCAATTCTAATTTTCAAATAAGTATTTTCTTCTTTGACACTCTGAATCTTCTTTTATAGTTTTTTTTTTCTTTTTCTTTTACTTTTTCTTGGATAGTTCTTATTTTTATTTTATTTTATTTTTGTTTTCCCTCAATCTCTCTCATTTGATTTTTAGTCTTTTTTGAGTTCTTCTATACATTCTTTCTGGGAAGGTAGCCATTTAATGTTACTGTTTGAATTAGGAGAGGCTTTTTTAAAAATTCAATTAATCTCCTTTGAAGATGAACCCTGGTTTTCCCAATTCCCATAGTAAATTTCTATGATTGGGTTCTTCCTTTTTTGCCTGATCATTTTTTTAATGAGAACTCATTCGTGTAAATATCTCTAATCCTGGAGTGTTTGTATGTGAAGGGAAAATGATGCCTCTTGCTTCACTTCAGCTCTTCCCTCTGACTTGAAACTCCAAATCAAAAACTCCATCCTTCTGCAATGACCTTATTCAGCAGTGTCCATTCCTACTGCTTCTGTATTCATTTGTATGCTGATTCCTTCTCACCCAAGGCAGAGTCTCAGCAGTACAGCTGGGCCTGGCTTTCCTTATCTGTAAGCATTTTATCAATCTTCCTAGACTGAGACCCTTGATTCTCCAGGCTACCTATGAGGTGGAAGTTCTGGGTTCCTGCTTGCTGTTTCTATAGAACTAGTCTAGAGACTACTGGTTAAACCTTATTCCTGGGGGTCTTTCTTCTATCTTCTCAGATTGTCCCAAAAGAACCCTTGTTTTGCCTCAAGTCTTATTTGTTTTTCAATGGTCTGTATTCACCCTGAGGCATAATTTTGTTTGGTCACTGAGGGAAATCTAGAGAGTTTGGGATTTTCTGACTATTCCATTTTCCCAGAATCATCCCCCTACACCAGTCTTTTAAAAGAGATTTTATTGATATCTATGTATTGCTCTGATTCTTCTTTGTACCTCTCCCTATCTCATTGAGTCATCCTTTATAACAACAACAAAAACCAAAATTAAATAAGAGAATAAAAAAGAAAAAAATTGTGCGAAACTGACCAATATATTGGAAAAACATTATATAATCTGCAATATTTCACATCTCTGTGAAGATAAAGATAAAATTATCTGGCTGGTATGCACAATAAAAATACTGAATGTCTTGGTGATGAAATAAAGAAAACAACAAGACAATATGCACAAAAATATCTACGAAACAAAAGCAAATGAAAATTACTTATTTCCTTAATCATCAATAAAAAATAAAATGTCAAAATGTTAAAATGATAAAAGTCAAAACAGAAAAACCAGTCTACTACCTGCACCAAAAATAAATAAAAAACATTAAAATTCCATTGCAGAGAACTTAGAAGCAATGAAATTAAAGGAGAGAGAAAAATATCTCTAAATAAAGAAAATGCAGAAAATTGTGGTCATTTATATGATTGCAAAAAGTCCACTGTAATGAAAAGGCATGTTTGTTTAAATGAGAGATGGAAGTCTGGTACAATTTCAATAAAATTGTGAGAGAACAGAATGTCAAAGGAGGGGACTAAAATTCTAATTACTCTACAAAATGGAAGACAGCAGGGCTAATAAGATCAATAATTATTTGCTCAAATGCTTCACAGTGGCACATCAATTACTATCAAAATACTCTACTACGTTTCTTTTAGACATAGGCTTGATCTTATGAAAAAATCATTTTATATCTATTTAAAATATGAGAATAAGTTACTTCAAAGTATCAAAATATTTAAATTGCCTGTATTGATTATTACAAATCTTTTGACTCTGTTCCTTATCCATGGCTTATTCATGCAAAAATATAAAATATAATATATGAAAAACAGACCCTAGTATAGGGAGAATACTAGAGTAATTGTTGCCCATCTGGATGATGATGATAATAATAGCAAGCATGACAATATTAAGAACAAGGGATATAAAACATGATATTTTTCAAAGAAAGTGATTAATTCCTTTGGTTTTTTTTTTTGTTATTCTCACTATTTTTAAATCCATTGTCATCCAAAGAACTAAGTATGACTTCCATTTTAGCAAGAGTGAAACAAATGCTTCCTATTAATTACTTAATAAACATAGACAAAATCACTACCACCAATGCAATTACAGAACAATTATCCTTAAAAAAAACATGAATTGGTGATGTGTAGATTATGCTTTTTTGTATTCCCATCTTTGATTACAGTTGTTCCAAAAATGTGTCAATAAGCCTGGAGAAACTGAAGGACAACTAGATACACTAAATAAAAAACTGGTCCCAAATAGGAAGACATATATCCATGAGTTCAAATGAGGCCTCAGACACTTAACTCTCTGTGTGACCCTCACTTAACTCTATTTGCCTCAATTTCCTCATATGTAAAATGAGCTGGAAAAATAAATGGCACACCAATAGATTACCTTTGCTAAGAAAATCTCAAATGGGGTCAATAAGAGTTGTACATGACCAGAATATGGATGAACAAAAACAGAAATTGAATTTATGTCCTAAAATGTGTATCAATTATAAAAACTTTATTTTATCCACCTATACAGTAGTCCATGGATCATTTTAAAATTTAAAAGTGGTGTATTAATTTATCTCAGAACTATTTCTGTCTGAGTAGCATTAAACCAGAGTAGAATTGGTTTTTTTAACAATAATAAGAATAACAATGACAAGAATGGGCACTTGCTTATAGAAAAAGAAGCTTTATGATGGCATTTCAGAACCAGATCATAGCCACCAAATATGACAGAATGTTTATACTTAAAAAACCTGGGCTTATTAATCAGTGTAGATTATGTAAAGAAAAGGTAGAAACTGCAACATATCATTGCTGTCTGTAAAAATTCAATACCTGCTGAATAGTTAATAAGATATGACATATTAGCTAGAATTACACATCTTAAGTTTGATATCTTTTGAAGAATAGCAAGGAGTCTAATGTGGCTGGACTTTAGAATATGTGGAGGGGAGTAAGTTTTAAGAAGGTAATAAGGAGGCACTTGTAAAGAACTTTAAAAATTAAATTATTTTATATTTGGATCCTAGAGGAGGAGGTAACTACTAGAATTATTTTTATAAGGAGGTGGTATACAAAACTATTTGGTATTGGCTAAGGAATAGATTAGTTGATCAGTGGAATAGATTAGGTTCAAGGGATAAAACAGTCAACAAATATAGCAACCTAGTCTTTGACAAACCCAAAGATCCCAGCTTTTGGGATAAGAACTTACTGTTTGATAAAAATTGCTGGGAAAATTGGAAACTAATATGGCAGAAACTAGGCATTGATCCATACTTAATGCCGTACACCAAGATAAGGTCAAAATGGGTTCATGACCTAGGCATAAAGAATGAAATTATTAATAAATTAGAGGAACATAGGATAGTTTACCTCTCAGACCTGTGGAAGGGGAAGGTCTTTATGACCAAAGCAGAACTAGAGATCATTACTGATCACAAAATAGAAAATTTCGATTATACCAAACTGAAAAGTTTTTGTACAAACAAAACTAATGCAGACAACATTAGAAAGGAAGCAATAAACTGGGAAAATATTTTTACAGTCAAAGGTTCTGATAAAGGCCTCATTTCCAAAATATATAGAGAATTAACTCTAATTTATAAAAAATCAAGCCATTCTCCAATTGAAAAATGGTCAAAGGATATGTACAGACAATTCCTCAGATGAAGAAATTGAAACTATTTCTAGTCATACTAAAAGATGCTCCAAGTCATTATTAATCAGAGAAATGCAAATTAAGACAACTCTAAGATACTCACTACACACCTGTCAGATTGGCTAAGATGACAGGAAAAAATAATGATGATTGTTGGAGGGATGTGGAAAACTGGGACATTGATTCATTGTTGGTGGAGTTGTGAACGAATCCAACCATTTTGGAGAGTAGTTTGGAACTATGCTCAAAAGTTATCAAACTGTGCATACCCTTTGATCCAGCAGTGTTACTACTGGGATTATATCCCAAAGAGATTATAAAGAAGGGAAAGGGACCTGTATGTGCACGAATGTTTGTGGCAGCCCTTTTTGTAGTGGCTAGAAACTGGAAACTGAATGGATGTCCATCAGTTGGAGAATGGCTGAATAAATTGTGGTATATGAAAATTATGGAATATTACTGTTCTGTAAGAAATGACCAACAGGATGATTTCAGAAAGGCCTGAGAGACTTACACAAACTGATGCTGAGTGAAATGAGCAGGACCAGGAGATCATTATATACTTCAACAACAATACTAGATGATGACCAGTTCTGATGGATCAGGCCATCCTCAGCAACGAGATCAACCAAATCATTTCTAATGGAGCAGTAATGAACTGAACTAGCTATACCCAGAAAAAGAACTCTGGGAGATGACTAAAACCATTACATTGAATTCTAATCCCTATATTTATGCACACCTGCATTTTTGATTTCCTTCACAAGCTAATTGTACAATAATTCAGAGTCTGATTCTTTTTGTACAGCAAAATAATGTTTTGGTCATGTATACTTATTGTGTATCTAAGTTATATTTTAATATATTTAACATCTACTGGTCATCCTGCCATTTAGCGGAGGGGGTCGGGGGGTAAGAGTGAAAATTGGAACAAGAGGTTTGGCAATTGTTAATGCTGTAAAGTTACCCATGTATATATCCTGTAAATAAAAGGCTATTAAATAAAAAAAAAAAAATAAGGAGGTGGTATAGCCCGATTTGAGCTTTAAGGAGCTTAATAGGGAAAGTCTTGGGTGAGGAGAACCAACCAGAAGACTGTTGCAGTGGTAATGAGAACTTACACCAGAGTCCAGCAATATTAGAAGAGAGAAGGGGAACATTATGAAAATAGAATTAACAGGTCTATGTATCATATTGGTTATGGAATAGGGGAGAATTACAGAGAGTAAAGAGTCAAAGTTAACTCTAAGATTGATTCCCAGAGTACAGAGTAAAAGGTAGTGTCTTTGATCTTAATGTGAAAATTAGGAAGAAGAGAGATCATATTCTTTACAACTGTCATTATATAAAGATGTTCTTGTTGAGTTTCCAGAAAATGATTTTATGTCCCAATACTTTTATTCAATTACAAAAAGTAGTCATTTTATCCAGCTATGCAAGCAAAAACAAACCACCACATATGCAAGATAAAGAACAATAAGAGCATAATGATTTGTTATGAAATTGTGGTCTAATCTTCAGTATAACTATACAAACTCCTTTAATGATTACAACTCAACACTTATTTTCTCTGTTCCCTCATACTACTGATCTACCATGGCTATAGCAAGTCTTTGACCTTTATTTAAATAATGTTGTCTAAATTTTATTTTCAAAAAGATGTGAATATGATAAAAAAATAGTAATGACAATAATAATTCATATGTATATATATATATATATATATATATATATAATCTTATGGTTACAAAACCCTTTAAATCTATTCTATTATCCTCACATTTGCTCCTGATGTAAATATTGCTTTATGATTTTCTTATTAATGCTAAAAAATGTTGAAGCTTAATGACCATTCAATTATAAAACCATATGGCCATCCTGTCTACTTAAGCATACTGCATTATTGGTAACTATATAAAGAAAAATGTTATTGTTGTTTCAGTTACATAAGAAATTTTGATTTAATACAAAACTAATAGAGAAATACATACAGAATAGGTTGTAATGATCACATTAATATGTATGCCTCCTTTAATAGTTAAGACTGGGGAGCCAAAATGGCAGAGTAAAAGCCAGGAAACTTCTTGAGCTCTCACAAGTTCTTTCAAAAACCACACAAAGCCAAGCCTCTGAACAAAGTTTGAATGAAATCCCACTCCAGTTCAAGATACATTGGAAAAACTTCAAAAAAATAAAAAGATCAGTCTCACTGAGGTGAATAGGATGTGCAGTCCAGTTCAAACAGATTCTGGGAAAGCTGGTGATAACTTTACTTGCAGCAAATCAGCAATGGAGACTCTTAGCCCTACCTCATTGGATGAGCAATTCCATGGGACAGCCTCTACTTCCAATACAGAAGTCAAATTCTGGGAAACCAGAATGTTTCCTGAAAGGAGCAGGCAAAACACAAAGGACCCCTGTGCTCAAAGCCAAGACTCAGAGTTATACAGGAAGCTTAGGACAGAGTCCTCTTGACCCCAGGAACAGAGCTTGATCATAAAAGAAAAAAAAAGGAAATGCCAAGAAAAAAGGAAAGAAATGAGCAAGACACAGAAAATAACCCTGACTACAGAAAGCTACTATGATGACAGGGAAGACCAAAACACCAACTCAGAAGAGATCAAAATGTCCACAGAGGAAATCTCAAACAATGATATAAATTGGTCTAGAGCCTAAAAAGACTTCTTGGAAGTGATCATAGAAGACTTTAAGAAGAAAATAAAAGAGGTAGAAGAAAAAATAATAAAAGAAATGAGAGATATACAAGAGAGCATCAACAGCTTGGAAAAGGAAAGGAAAAAATTGAAGAAAACAACTCCTAAAAAATATTATTGATCAAATGGAAACAAAATCTATTGAAGAAAACAATATTTCAAAAGTAGAATTAACCAAATGGAAAAAGAGATACAAAAGCTAACTGAAGAAAATGACACATCAAAAGCTTCAATGAGGCAAAAAAAAAAAAAAAAAAAAAATGAGCTAATAACTCTATGAAACAGCAAAAATCAAACAAACTAAAAAGAATGAAAAAACTTGAATAAAATATGAAATAGCTCGTTGGAAAAATAACCAACTTGGATTCAGAAGAGACAATTTAAAAGTTATTGGTCTTCCTAAAGGCCATGACCAAAAAAAGAAAAAAAAATCCTAGGGTGGTGGTGGGGGAGAAACCAAATTAAATATCAAGGAGCAACAGTCAGGATTATCCAGCATCTGGCAGTTTCTATAATAGAAAGTTGGAGAACCTGGAATACCATATTCTGGAAGGCAAAAGACCTGGGGTTACAACCAAGAATTAATTACCTAGCAAGATTCGGCATCATCTTTCAGGGCAGGGAATGAATCTTCAATGAAGTAACAAACTTTCGATCATTTCTATTGAAAAAACCTGAAGTAAACAGAAAACTTGATCTACAAATGTGACTCAAGAGAAGCTTAGAAAGACAAAGAGGGGGAAATATATATTATTTAAAGATTAAAATAGTTATATCTCTAGATGGGAAAATTATATCTATAACTCTTGAGAACCATATTTGTTACTGGGGCAGAAAGAAGGTGACATCACATGGACAGAGGGTGAGGTTGTGAATGTACCTATGTGATGATATCAAAGAAAAAGACATTAAGGTATGGGAAAAGGTCTGTGCTATAAGAGAAAAGGAGAGCTATAATGGGACAAATTAGATCCCAAGAGGAGGCACAAAAGACCTGTTACAATCTAGGGGAGGATGAACATTGTCTGAAGCTTGATCTTTTGACTGTAAAAGGGAATAACTTTATCATTCAGTTGGACATAAAAATCTATTTAATTCTATAAAGAAGTAAGAAGAGAAAAAGAAAAAGGAAGGGCAGGACAGAAAGGAAAGCAAAAACACTTTAAAAAAAAAAGAGGGGAGAGGATGTTAGAAGATAAGATAGTGGATGAGGTAAGTGAAAAAAACACCACTAAAAGAAAGGGAGGAGATAAAGTAGTGGGTGGGAGGTGTAAAAAAAAAAAAAAACAGTACTAAGAATAGGGCGGAAAGAGAGAGAACATAAAGAAAATACCTTTTCTCTTGGTATTTCCTCTTTTTTTACTTTTATGATACAGGGGAGAGAAGAGGATGGAGGGAACTACAGAGCTGGTAATCATAATTGTGAATGTGAATGGGATAAACTCTCCCAAAAATTGGAAGCAAATAAAAGGGTGGATTAAAAAACAGAATCACAATGTTTTGTTTACAAGAAACACATTTAATACAAAGAGACATAAATAAAGTAAAGGTAAAATGCTGGAACAGAATTTATTATGCTTTAGCTGAAGTAATAAAAGGAAAGTAGGGGTAGCAATTTTGATCTCAGATAAAGCAAAAATAAAAATAGATCTAATTATAAGAGATAAAAAAGGAAAGTACATCTTGATAAAAGGTACTGTAAACAATGAAGTAATAAGGATACTAAACATATATGAGCCTAATGGTAGAGCAGCCAAAATGCTAGAGAAGGTTTAAAGCCAGTTACAGGAAGAAATAGACAGAAAAACTATACTAGTAGGTGACCTCAACCTTCCTCTTTCATAATCAGACAAATCTATCCACAAATTAAACAAGAAAGAAACTAGTGAAGTTAATAGAATACCAAAAATCCTAGATATGATAGACATTTGGAGAAAATTGAATAGGGACAGAAAGGACTGTATCTTTTTCTGGGCAGGACATGGTATCTACACAAAAACTGACCACATATTAGGACATAAAAATCTCACAATCAAATGCAAAAAGACAGAAAAAGTAAATGTTTCCTTTTCAGATCACAATGCAATAAAAAAATAAAATAAAAGGGCAGGGAAGGATAGACTAAACACCAGTTGGAAATTAGATAATGTGATTCTAAAGAAATGAGTGGGTCAAACAACAAATCACAGAAACAATCTATAATTTCATCCAAGCAAATGACAGTAATGAGACAACAAATCAAAACCTATAGGGAGCAGCCAAAGCAGATCTTAGGGGAAATTTTATATCTCTAAATAGCTACAAGAATAAAATAGTGAAAAAGATCAATGAATTATGTATGCAACTAAAAAAAGCTAGAAAAAGAACAAATAAAAAAAATTAAATATCAAATAGGAAATTCTGAAACCCAAAGGAGAAATTAATAAAATGGAAACTAAGAAAATTATTAACCAAATTAATAAAACCAAGAATTGCTTTCATGAAAAGTAGATAAATCTTTGGTTAATTTGATTAGAAAAAAGATGACAAAAACTAAATTACCAGCAACAAAAATAAAAAGGTAAACTTAGCACTAATGAAAAATAAATTGAAGCAATAATTAGGAACTATTTACAGCAAATCTGGCATTCTAACTGAAATGGATGAATATTGACAAAAATATAAATTACTCAGATTAACAGAAGAGGACATAGTCCCATTTTAGAAAAAGAATTTGAGGGGCAGCTAGGTGGTACAGTTGATAGAGCATTAACCCTGAAGCCAGGAGGACTTGCATTCAAATCTGGCCCCAGACACTTAACACTTTCTAGCTATGTGACCCTGGGCAATTCACTTAACCCCAATTGCCTCAGGAAAGAAAGAAAGGAAAGAAGGAAGGAAGGAAAGAAGGAAGGAAGAAAGGAAGAAAAAGAAATTGAACAAGTCATAATGAACTCCCTAAGAAAACATCTCCAGGGCCAGATGGATTCATAAGTGAATTCTACCAAACATTTAAAGAACAATTACTTTTAATACTAGGTAAACTATTTGGAAAAGTATGTCAAGAAGGAGTCCTTCCAAATTCCTTCTATGACCCAAAATGGTCTTGATACTTAAAGCAGGAAGGGCCAAAACAGAGAAAGCAAATTACAGACAAATTTCCTCAATGAATATGGGTGCAATAATTTGAAATACAATATTGGTAAAGAGATTACAGCAATTTATTGCCAGAATAATACACTATGACCAAGTAGGATTTATATCAGGAATGCAGGGCAAGAAAACTATTACCATAATTGACCATATGAATAAGAAAACCATCATAAATAATATCATAATCCCAATAGATGCAGAAAAAGCTTTGACAAAATACAGCAGCCATTCCTATTAAAAACATTAGAGAGCATAGGAATAAAGGGAGCTTTCCTTAAAATAATAAGATACTCTAATAATTAAATAATAAGATACTCTATCTAAAACTAACAGCAAGCATTAATTGTAATGGAGAGAAGCCGAACACATTACCAATAAAATCAGGGGTGAAACAAGGATGCCCATTATGACCAGTCTTATTTAACATTGTACTGTAAATTTTGGCTTTAGCAATAGGAAAAGAAAAAGAAATTAATTAGAATAGGCAATGAGGAAATAAAACTATCACTCTTTGCAGATAATATGAGGTATCCTTAGAAAATCCTAAAAAATCATCCAAAAATCTACTGACCTTTCAGAGTTATTGTAAAGATTAAAGGAGATAAAAAAAAAAAAAAACTTAAACACTTAGCATTGTGCTTGGCACATACTAAATATTATATAAATGTCAGCTATCTATAAACTCTTGAATATTTTCTTCTTTCTACAGGAATTTAAAATAAAGATCAAAAATTCATAAAATAAAAAAAAAAAATAAGACTGAAATCCACCCATGCCTTCTCACGCACTGTCAATTAAGAAGTAAAAAGTTGAGAGACACAGTCAGATTATCACTTAATGAGCTGGCTGAAGTATGGACTAGAGAAAGGATAGCCTAAAGACAGAGAGAAAGTGCTATTTTGCATTAGTTCAGGTAAGTGGTGAGAAGGACCTATTTGAGGGTAGTACAATGAAGGTAAATGTGGACTATTTCACATTTCCCCAATGATAAATCATGGGTTGGAAAAATAAATTAAATGGGAATTTTGGATAGTTTTGTAGAAGTCACAGACAATATGCAGTGACACAGAAATAGTTCAGAAAGTCAGAAATGCATAAAAAATATGTATAGTATTATGTAATATCACCACACTTTATCTTTTAATACTATCAGGTCTTTTTAAAAATTAAAATATGACCAAATACTTAATGCAAATAAGGCACTCTAAATACCCTATAAAAGAAAAAAATAATATCCAACTTCTCTTGTATAAAGGGAGGACCATTAAATTTTTCATACATTTTCCAGATAGTGCAGGCGCCAAAATCCTAATGAAAGGGATAACTGTAATTGTCTAAGCAAAGAGAAGTAGATGAATATGAAAAATCTTGTGCCTTTAGATGTTCCAAAAAGAATCATCTAGTTGGATATGTGTAGGGAGTGGTGCCTTCAACAGAAACAAGCAGTAGAAAATTTGCTCTCTTAGATTCTGCGTTTCTTGGGGGGATTGTCTTTTTTTTTTTTTTTTTTAATTTAGTTTAGTTTTGTTTTTGCATCCTCAGCATGATAGTGCAGTATATGGCATATAATAAGTGCTTAATTAATGTTTGTTAACTGACTGATGAAATAGGAAAGTTTAGAAGACCAGTGTATTTAAGGAATAAAATGAAATAATGAAAGCTATGAAACATTTCAACCTTTCTAACCTGCTTATCCTATTCAACTAAAACATCCACAGAAGAGAAAAGAAGAAGGAATGGAAGGTTCTTACTTACCAGACATTTCCCTGGATCACAAGTCTATTCCTGGAAGCCATAAGGTGATCTGGGTGGTGAGAAAGTTGATCAGGGTATGGTGATACTGGAATGAGATGGAGAAGTTTTCTTGAATATCAGCAGCTTATGTTTGAGTCACAAATGATTGCCATTTTTACCGAACAAAACTTTGCTGTAGCCATAGAAGATTAGTAGTTTGAAGGACAAACTGGATTAATCTTGAATTATAATGTTTAAAAAGGATTGTGTAGCTTTATAAAGGTAAGCCCAGAATTGATTATCATATGAAGAGTGAGATATGACTCAAGTTACAATCCTCAGATTGGTTTATCGGACATTTGGATCATACTACATAAACTTTTTTTTGGTGTACAAATCCTACCATGGAAGCTACTGCTCTTTTGGATTTTCTTTTTTCACAAATAAGCTCATGCTTTTAACTTTATTAGTTTTGTTTAGTCTCTAATATTTCAAAGCTTTAAGCTAGAAAATGTATAATGTAGAAAAAAGATCATTGCATATGGAAATGTTAGAATCCAGACTCTTTTCTTTACAAGCTATCTGATCACTGGTGAATTGTTTACTCTCATCCTCACATTTTCTTATTTAAAATGGCTCTAGTGTTATCTGCAGTACCTAATCCTCTTATGGGTATCAAATAAGATAACATAAGTAAACTACTTTTCAACTTGAAAATACTATCTATGTATATCAGCCATTATTATTTTTACTGACATATCAGAGCCAATAAGTTACCAGATACTACTGATCCTATGTTGCAATCTCCCTTCTCTATCTTTTTGCCTCTATCCTCACTGTCACCAACTAAGAGAAGCCCTCATTAGCATCTACTTGCACTGTTATAACAGCTTCCTTTCAGGTTTTCTCTTCACTACTCTCTCCCCTCTCCAATCCATCCTTGATACTGCTGACAGAATAATTTTCTTATACATAGAACTAGTCATGTTTCTCTTCTTATCAGATATATTCATTGTCTTTTTCTTGCCTACTGAATAAAATTCAGTCTTCTCTGATGAGCATTCAAGTCCTTCACAATCTGTCATCATCCTACTTTTTTTTTCATTCTTATCTCATATTTTTCTCCCTGATGCAGTTATATTCCATCAAAACCACTCTTCTCATTTACTCTCCATCTATGGCTTTTCCTTATCCTATTTCCTCTGACCAGGATATCTTCTTTCTATTATTTACCTGTTCAATTCTTACTTATCTTTAAAGACAAACTCAAATACCATTTTTCTTCAGGAAGCATTAATGCCTCTCATGAATAAAGACTTTCTCTTCAGAATTTATGTAACTATTTGTTTTTGTAGCATTTTATATCTTTTGAATATAAATATAGTTTGAAACATTCCAATATATTTACTATACAATGTTATGTGTTCTATTTTTCTGTTCATGTGTCACATTTCTAACTATAATGGTAGTTTGAAAACAAGCATTATGCTTTTCCAGATTTTTTTGGTTCACTCTGTGCCTAAAAATGCTTTGCACACAATACAGTAGGTGCTTCATAAGTATTTGTTGTTGTGGAATAAAATGTAATCATAAAAGCCCTCTACAGATTGATTTCCACATATATGTTCAAACCAAGATTTTATGGAAGACATAACCAAAGAGATAACTTTATTCAATAATCTACTGAGTATCAACATGAAATCAAGCATAAAGCTAGGTCACCAAAATTCACCAATGGCCTTGAAGATATGTCATTATTGTTGTTGACAGTATTCTTTATGAATTTCAAAAGAATTCCTTTTTGTTGAGGAGGCATTATAGATGTTGAAATGTCCATGTATAAAGAATGATTTGAGGAGTCTTTGAACAATTAAATTAATTCTTTAAACAACTTGAGCAATGTAGGCTTGCCTGCCCACTAGCACTTTTCTACTGAGGTTTCAGAGGATGAGACTATTTCTAAGGCATTTGATTATTAAAGAATGAGGGAGATTGTAATGCTGGAGAAACTGAGCAAGATAGAGATTAGAGAGCATTTAATAATTTATTAAATGGGAGAGATTTACTGGGACCAAATGGATCCATGGTTTGGTCCCAGGGCTGAATGAGACTATCTATCATCTCAAAAAATCCAGCAGTGGATGTCAGATATAAGATTCTTTTATAGGGTAACAAGAAGAATGACATAATTGGGGAGGTACCTGTATGGGAATGACCTAATGGGGGGAGGCATCTAGGATGACATAATGGGAGGTACTGGAGAAGTGCCTGATATTCTAATAATATCTAAAATGGATAAAGACTTTTATCCCATCAAACATTAAGAGGGAATGATTGTAGCCTATAGTCTAAGATATAAGACATTTATCCTAACATTAAGAGGCAATTGTTATAATCTGAGGCAGAGTAACTGAATAGGACAATTAGGAAAACTGGATCAGGACATTAAAAAAGAACTGTGGCACAATAAGATGATCACATGTTAAAGAAGCCAATCCATATTATGGTCAATAAAAACAACCTATAGTATAGGCCTCTCTTTTTTTCCTGCTCTCTTTCTCTGTTTATTTTTTTCTGCCTCTGTCTCTTTCAATCTTTCACTCTCTTCTCTTCACCTTCAGAATACACAGTGCTCAGTAGAATAGATCTGTGTCCCAGTGAAACCTTTGCCTATGAAAAGTTTCCTTCTCTAGCATTCCCTGCTTCCAACTCAGAAGCAATTACAATTTTTAGTAAAAATACATGGCAAAGGTTGTCATATGCTTGCCTTTGCCTGACAGGTATATAAAATGTTTATGATTTCAATTTTCTTTATGTGAGAATGGAGATTTTTTAATTCTCTGGGCCATTTTATCAAGGAATATAACATTTGAGCCAGAATAGGGGAATATCCAAAACAGCATTAGTTTGGGAAGTGTGTGAGTAATTCCAAGTTTAAAAGTTCCTTTACTTAAAACTTAATGTATGTTGCTTTACACATACATACACACACACACACACACACACACACTCAGAGAGAGACAACAGGAGGGGGGGTTCTTTAAGTGATTCTCCAAATGGACAGTGGTATCACACAATGAACAAGAATGATTGGGTTGGGAATATGGAAAATTATATAGTCCTTTCAAGCAATCACTAACAATAAGCATTTATTCAACACTTATAATGTGCCAGGCATTGCACTAGCCACTGTTGAAACATTATACTCTCCAAATGCCTACATTCTATCAGCAAAGTCTTATATATGAAAAAGTATATGCAAAAGAAATACAGTATATATTTATGGGGAGAGAACAGCACCTAAAGAGATCAAGAAATAATTCATTTGGAAGGTAGGGCTTGACCAGAAGGTTGAAGGAAATGTGGGATTCTAAGAGATCATCATCCTAGAGATGATGATCAAAGGCTTTTCCTGATTTGGGAGACAGTCAAGGAAAAGACATGGAGACAGAAAATGGAGTGTTATCTATAAGGGATAATAAGAAGGCTATTAATGATGCTGAACTGCTCATTGCTGCGAAAGCCTATCTTCTAGCAACAACATCCTCCTAATGGTATTACATGTTATGAAGCATTGAACATGATATCATGATATCTGTGTGATTGGTAATATGAGTTTGATTACAATTTATTTAAATTTAATTTTCAAAACTGTGAAGTTTTATCAATCCTTTCCTATCACCTCAATGGTACATTTTAATGATACAATGGAATGTCCATTATATGTGGTCCCTAGAATCAAGAAGACCTAATCAGGTTTTCAAATCAGGTCTCAGACACTTACTCTCTGTGTGACTCTTACTGTGTTTGTGAGGAATAGAAAAAATATCAGTTTGACAATATGACTGAGCCAAAAAAGTGAATGAAGGGCAATGACATAAGAAGTCTGGAATAGGGCCTGAAACTAGATTGTATCATAGTAAAGAGACAATAGAATGACAGATAATAGGATTTCCTCACTTATTTATCAAAACTTTGTTAATCACAGGTAGACAACATGCCATAAAGACTTGTTTAATCTTAGTGTAACACTGAGATTGGCTTCTAAAAAAAAATAAATGTTGACTGCATTGATCAGATACGTTGTATCCTCTGATCAATACATAGATTTCCTATGTGATTGAAGCAATTGGTAGTCCATAAGCCAAAAGTGCAGATAATAGCCCTGTCACATAGCAATGGAACATATTTTCAGATATGTCCATGTTTATTCCTTTATTCCATCAATATTTATTATAGGTCTAGAATTGTTTAAGTACCTAAAAAGAGTCAATGGGTGAGAAGAAAGGAACTACAAAGATGACAAGATCATTGTTCTCCCTATTGATGAACTTATATTCTAGTAGGGGAAATGAGCCAGTATGGAATCTCATGGGATCCCATGAAAGCACAACACTAGAGTTATAAACAAAGTTTATAACTTTATCCTTACATCCTTAGAAGTGAGGGATTTCTTTTAGGTGGGAGGCCCAGGAAAGGTTTTGTGTGAGATGAGCCTTGAAGGATGAAGAGTAGGACACACTGTGACATTGTCATCAGTGTCCCCTTCAAATACAAAGAATAATTTATGGCTGCAATAATGCCAGGGATATCATGAAGCTGATGACTACAGAACTGTTACAGAGGAAGTCGCTGAGATATTTCAGTCAACAAGATTTATTGAGGCCACTGTGTTTGGAGAACTAAACTCTGTATAGATTTTGTGTTAGAGAGAGGAAAAAAAAGCAAAAACAAAAGATAAGCACTAGGGAAACTATTTATCCAGAAAATATATAGGATTAGGTCACAGTAAATTGATATTTAGTATCAATAATTTCTAGATTTGGAATAAGAACATTTTAAGTACCAAAAATAATTGTGTTTTATGTGTGAGTTTGGGAGGAAGATCTAGTGTTCTCTGTGCATTATCATTTCTCATTAGTTTACAATTTTTATTTTTTCTGCCCTCACTTCTTGGTATAGTGGTAATTTTCTATAGTTAGAAATGAATTACGGAGAGGTTGAGTGACATAGCCTATTTTGGCCTTGAGTGGGACAAGGCATTTACCATAATAGGAAGGGCCAACTAGAATCATAATTAGGATGTAGTCATAATGGGGAATTGAATAACAACAAACTTATATTTCCCTGGATGCTGTGGGATATACATAAGATTTTCTAAACATGATATTTCCCAGGAGACTGGCACCTAGATGAAGATATTTAATCAGAAGGAAAAGATAAATAGCTATTGTTGAAACAAATTGAGGGAATACCTAAGGAGAAATGTATAAAGGAGAAGACTAGACATGGTATCTGGGAAAATCTGAGCTGTCATGGTTAGAGAGCTGAATTTAGGAATAGAATTCAGCTCTTGATTTGAGGACATAAGGTTGTGTAGTTTTGGAAACTTCTAGGACTTTCTAGTAATGTAAAAATCATTCATTGTCCTTCTTCAAAGAAGATCACGGCATCTGGAAGGTGATGTCATGACTTGCAAGTGAATTGGAATTAAATAAGGGAGGACTGCACAAAGTCACCAACCTCATTGATTCCTCCAGAGCTAACTGGGTCCAGTAACAAAATATAGATCAAGACAATTGGAGATGACCCAGGATGCAGTGGGAGAGTTTGGCCTTTTTAAGCCAAAATCTTGTCTCAGTTTGACTTAGGCAATGCCTATTCAGTGATTAAGATTAGATAAGAAATGAGGAAAATAATTGCCTCTTTAATATAGTCAAAAAAAATCAAATCAGTCTAAAATGATTTAAAAACAGACTCAGTCTAGGAGGAAGGAAGGAAGGAAGGAAGGAAGGAAGGAAGGAAGGAAGGAAGGAAGAGAAGAAGGGACAAGAGGAAGGAGGGAAGGAAGAAAGAGAGAAGAAGAGAGTGGAAGCTGTATTGCCCAATTGGTACTGAACAGTTGGGTCGCCAGTGGGGCAGCTACTACTGCTCACAGGTTGTTGGTTGTCCATCACTATGAAAGATGACCATGGCAACAATAGGTCCCAACCCTCATTTAGTTATTATTTAAGCTCTAATAGTGTAAATACTAAGTATTTCTATTTTGGTCAGAAACCCTCAGGGTCTTTCCCTCCTAGACTGATATTGTTTTATTTTTGTTTCTTTGTTTTGTTCTTTCTTTCTTTCTTTTTTAGCAAGGTAAAAAAGACCATTATTTGCCTCATTTCTTACTTAGCCTCAGTCACAGAATGGGCATTGCTTCAATTAAACTTCAGTCAAACCCAGAAAAGATTTAAATAGACCAAGTTTTCCTACTACAACCTGGGCCATCTCTAGTTGTCCTAATCTATATCTTGCCACTGTATACAGATGGCTGTGGAGGAGAGACTGAGGCTTGTGACTTTGTATAGTCCTTCCTCACTTAATTTCAAATGATTTGCAAGTCATGACACAAATAATGTGAGGAAAGCTGAAGTTAGAGAACAGAATGAATCTCAGAATCTAGCTGCTAAGTGAGCTGATATAGGACTAGATAGATAGAGGGTTAGACCTTAAAGTGGGGAAAGTTTGAGTTCCAATCTTGCCTCAAATCTTATTATCTGTGTGGTTATGATTACCTGTGTAGCTAGATGGCACAGTGAATAGAATACCACACAGGTGTTCCTTAGGAAGACCTAAGTTCAAATCTAGCCTTGGACATTTACTAACTGTATGAACCTGAAAAAGCATTTAGCCTCTGTTTGCCTATATTTTGCATCTGAAAAATGATAATAATAACACCTCCTACATCATAGTATTATTGTGAGGATGAAATAAGATAATTGTAAAGAATTTAGCACAGAAACTGGAATATAATAAGTACTATATAAATGTTAATAGTAGTGGAAGTAGTATAAGTAGGAGTAGGAGTAGTAGGAATATCAGGCAAATCTCTTAATCTCTGTTAGCCTTCCTTTGGTCATTTAAAAAAAGGGGGAGAGAATAATAACAGCAGCTAACTTATAAAGTTTTTGTGATGATCAAATGAGAAAAAATATGTAAAACACCTTGCAAAACTTGAAGAACTAGATATAAATGTTATCAAATTTTATTTTTGGTGACGAAATTTAGGGTATAGGTATCAGAAAGTATTGTGTTGTTTTTCACAATTCACAGTTCACAGTTCACAGATGATGAATTCCATCTCCAGAATATGACATAGAAGAAAAGAACAAGAATCAATTAGAATGCATGTCTTCATTTGGCAAATGGTTCCTAAGAATATTTCTGCTTTTCTTGTGATTTTTTTTTCTGTTCCCATTAAATTTTTGTTTTGGTTTGATTTTTAGGATCAGATGTTGTTTGACTATGCCAATATAACTGTAACTAAATATTTAGACCTGAGTTACATTTAGAATTCTTCATTTTCACAGAGGATAAAGATTTGAACTATGGGGTGGGAAGGTGGAGAGTAAGATACATTTGTCAGAAAGTATATACCTCCTAACACACACACACACACACACACACACACACACACACACACGAACCTTAATGAATGGTTATTGTTACTAGTTAGGATCAGCAGAGACTGTCTTGGAATCTTTCTGGACTTTCAACTTCCCACTGTAGTCATACTTTTTCTGCCCATTGCCCCTCTAAATTTCTTCCCTGACCTCAAAGTGAAAGTCATTTCCCCTATGTGTCTAATTAACTACAACCTTCCCCTGATTTTCAATCTGTACTTATAAATCTAAGAACTTAATATCT
This sequence comes from Sarcophilus harrisii, assembly GCF_902635505.1. Classification (NCBI taxonomy): domain Eukaryota; kingdom Metazoa; phylum Chordata; class Mammalia; order Dasyuromorphia; family Dasyuridae; genus Sarcophilus; species Sarcophilus harrisii. Next base: position 183,020,735 of record NC_045426.1, on the reverse strand, counting down.
CTGGGATGCAGTGTTCATATAAGTTTCTGGCTTTGAAGAATTCAAGGCCATAGAATCATATGATTTAGTAGTAGATCAATTTACTGAGAAGGAAACGGAGACACAGAGAACTTAAGTGATAGCCAATTTCACACAGGTAGAAAATAGCAAAAGTAAGAATTAAAATTATGGTACAATGTAAATAGCTCTGATTTTAGAATAGGTTCTAATTTTATCTGTGGCATATATGACTGTGTGAATTTAGATGAATTATATAGCATTCCCGAGTCTTTGTTTTCTTATTTGTAAAATGAGAGAGTTAGATTAGATGGCCTCTGAGGATATTTCCACATTTGAATTAATGATGCTAATAAATCTTATATGTACACACACATGCATATATAAATAAATAAATATATTTCCTGTGTGTGTGTGTATTCATTAAGTTAGTTGTTGTAAAAGGCACTGATTATGAAGGCTTAGCTAAATCTAATGATCTTTACTACATCATTTTGGTTTCTCATTTATACATTACAACATGTCTAACACAGATAACAGTTCATACTACTTAAATATATAATTTTTCCTACTAGTATAGCATTCAGAAATGATATTCTTCTGCCCAAAAGCTCAGTATCCCCCTTTTAAAGTGAAATATGAGCAATTAATTCATACATCATCTCTGGGTTAAAATAGACCATGTTATTATATTCTTTGGAGAATAAGTTCCATTTATTCATTAACCCACATTTGTATCTTTAAAATTCCAGGTTGTCTCTATGCTACATAGGCTGAACAGACTTCCTGGCTAAGAAAGTCAGAAACACTAAATTATACAGATAGTTTTTCATCTTATATGTCTATATATTGGCAGTGTGCCAATTATTTATTATTCTTTCTCTACAAATCTCAGCAGGTCCTTGAAAAAAATCATTGTCTATACATGTCCTTTTTAGTTTCCTTCCTTCTTATTCGAAACTTTTCCTATTTTTCTCTTCCTAGTCCCCTCCCAATGAGTCATCCAATATAACAAAGACAAAAAAGAAAGTATAGTAAAAAAAAAAAAAAAACAACTTTAAAAACTTATCAACACATTAAAAATATATAAAAAGTAACACACTTATGAATCTCCTACCTCAACATAGTGGTGGAAATAGATAGGTTCTCATATCTCTTATTTGAAGCCTTGTTCTCTATAATTTTGCAATATGTATTTTCTATTGTGCTTTGGATGTTTTCTCTATATACTTTTCAGTCATTACATATGTTGTTTTCTTTGTTGTTGTTGTTGTAGTTTTGTTTTTGGTGTTTTTTGCTGATGCAATTGGAGGTGACTAGGTTAGGAAATAATAAGTTTCTGAGACCCAATTTGTACTCAGGCCCTCCTGATTTCAGGGTCAATGCTCTATCCATTACAGTGTTTAGCGGCCCCAAGTTGTTGTTTTCTTGACTTTACTTATTTTGCCTTGCATTAATTTATGTCAATTTTCCATGCTTCTCTAGAATTCTCTAAATTCATCATATTTTCATAATTCATAGCAGAGTAATCTTATGTATTATATCACTCATTCTCTAGCTAAACATGAAATATATAATCACTATAATAATGTATATTAAATATAAAATGTCTTTTCCCACATCAAAAAAGAAAAAAAAATATAGACATAATTCTCTTTTCCCTTTAAAATTTCCCATTTAGAAAGGGACCTGTATGTGCACGAATGTTTGTGGCAGCCTCTTTGTAGTGGCTAGAAACTGGAAACTGAATGGATGCCCATCAGTTGGAGAATGGCTGAATAAATTGTGGTATATGAATATTATGGAATATTATTGTTCTGTAAGAAATGACCAACAGGATGATTTCAGAAAGGCCTGGAGAGACTTACATGAACTGATGCTGAGTGAAACGAGCAGGACCAGGAGATCATTATATACTTCAACAACAATACTATATGATGACCAGTTCTGATGGACCTGGCCATCCTCAGCAATGAGATCAACCAAATCAGTTCCAATGGAGCAGTAATGAACTGAACCAGCTATGCCCAGAGAAAGAATTCTGGGAGATGACTAAAAACCATTACATTGAATTTCCAATCCCTATATTTTTGCCCACCTGCATTTTTGATTTCCTTCACAAGCTAATTGTACAATATTTCAGAGTCTGATTCTTTTTGTACAGCAAAATAACAGTTTGTATACTTATTGTGTATCTAATTTATATTTTAATATATTTAACATCTACTGGTCATCCTGCCATTTGGGGGAGAGGGTGGGGGGTAAGAGGTGAAAAATTGGAACAAGAAGTTTGGCAATTGTTAATGCTGTAAAGTTACCCATACACATATAACCTGCAAATAAAAGGCTATTAAATAAAAAAAATAAGATAAAATAAAATTTCCCATTTAGATGAATTGATAATTTTATTATTGCCTCTAATAATAACTCCTTCAAGAAAGATTGTGTTGCATAATGGCTTGAGATATGACTTTTCTGTTAGGAAAAACTTAATTCAAATTCCACCTCTGACACATCTGACTATTTGGCATTGAGTGCATCATTTAATATTCCATTGCCCAAGAAATCATCAGTTTCAGAGAATGTGCTGAACTGAATTAGTAAAGGAAGTTCCTCACAGGGAACTCCCTACAAAGAAATCCCAGGTTTCCTAAAAAAACAAATGTTTCCCTTTAATGATGAACTAATCATATATTCTATTTACATGAGCTGTCCATTTATTGTCTCTCACTCTTTCCAAAAAGATATGATGGGCCTATCTCCTTTCTGGTTATTCTTCAAGGCAGATATTATCTTTGCTGTTAATTCTCACATAATAGCTGATTAATAAAACAATTCAGGCTACTCACACCTACCCTATACCCCTTCCTTGCCATTTGTATTGACTGTTGCATTTTTAATTTTTCAAGGGCTTTGGTGTTTAATGCTTTATATTCCAATCCAATCAATAAATATTTATTAAATGTCTACTATGTTTCAGGAACTGTGCTATGAGCTAAAGATAAAAAAGAAGCAAAGGCTCTACCTCAAGGAGCTTACAATCATATTGCACTCCTGGAATAATATTAATATTAAAAGGATAAGGCCTTTTTAATTTATCAAGGAGATCATTAAATATTCTAGGCAATTTCCCAAATTCAACTCAACTTGCTCCCTTCCTCCTATGGAATTCTGTTTTCAATCATTGCTTATCAGCAATTTCAGTCTAATATATATGTACTGATAGTTGTCTATCCAACTAACCTGGACTAGAAAATGAGTATTACTTATTTACTTCATTTTCCTGTATAGCTGGGTAGAGCAAATTCTTTGAATGACTGGATCTGATTTAGAAGTCTTTGTAATGGCATGTTTGATTGAATACAGTTAGAACAATATCATTTAAAATCAAGAGCATCAGAGAGTTTTCTTCACCTATTGAGGATTCATCATTGAAAATTCCTCTTCCATCTAAACTCCATACTGGATAGCTTCCATGGCAGTAGCAAATATTTCAGTAATAATGGAGATATTATATTTGGACTTTAATATCACACAGGTTTTGATCTAATACCTGAGAAAATAGAAGAAACTTTTGAGAGAAATGACTATTAATAATCATTGATTTGGGAACATTGACATTTCCCTCTTTTTCTTTTACCCTCATTTCAAGATCTAGGTTGCTGAAGGTTGAGCTAAACTTCTCTTCTATCCAGACCCTACCCAAATGAAGAAGTCATTGGTTTCTATTCAGCTATTGGTGAGAATAATTTTTTAAAAAATAGATTGCCCATAGGGCAATTAAGAAATAAATTATATAATCAAAGTCCACGTCCAAGCCCCTTGTTGTAATATTCATTTTCCCATTAATTGCTAACAAATCAGAGTTGGTTGCTACCCTTGGGAGCATCCCTCCTCAAATAGATGAACACAGTTCCATGAACACAGTTCCATAATTGTCTTTGTTCTAAGAGAGACATGGCCCCATGACCATCTTTTGATGAAAATACTGGCATTATTAATAAAATGACTGAATTATCTAGAAATTATCTCTCAAAACTTTTTTTAATGCTACAAACTAAAGAGAAAAGAGTTAGACAGCACAAGTGGACTAAACCAAGTGTGTGTAGACAAAGCTTGCTGAAACTGGTACATTTCTAAACCCATGTAGAGGGCTGAAACTCTGAAAAAGTATGCTTGAATCAGACAGCAGAACACTTAAGGCTAATTACCTATTAGATGTGAGATAATGGCTCTATATACATACATTTAGATGATATGATAATGTGATGACTCCTTCATGATTGGTGTTTGCTGAATGTTTGGTAGTAGTAAGGTAATTGTAGGCAAGGATTGGAGGGCAGAGGGAGAGAGGTCAGTCTCACTTGGCTGAAGGACAAGGAGGAGAGAAGCTGGAGACTCTGAACTCCAGAATCGAGATACATCTTTGGCAAGCCATGTGGCAGCTTGCCTGCCTCCTTCACTTCTCCCTTTAAAGACCAAGAACTTTGAGTAATCCTGACTCTGATTGATCCCGAGGCTCTCCAGGGAGCTAGTCCAGACATTACAATCCCTGAGCTCAATTATTATAATAACTGAAAAGAGAATCACAGACACTTGCCAAAATGATGTTATTACTACCTTAAAAGGCAATTGAGATAATAACCCTTATCCTAATCTTGTCATAATTACAAAACCTTTATAATAATAATTTATGAATGTATTGTAAACATCAAGTAAGAGAAGAGAAAAGGCAGACTTTAACAAATAATCTAAAACAGACCACATTTTAATAGTCACAACAATTAGCTGAAATATATAGAGAATATAAAATCCCAATGATTAATTATCAGTCCTTCTCTGGAGGACTGTTATTTTACCTTAGTTATTTGGGACTAGAGCTATTCAATCACTAGAAGAATGTCTCCTACTCACAAATTAATTGTCCCAGAAGGTTGTTAATAGGGAGATTTTGAAATGAATTGTGGAAAAGCTAGAAGAGAGTAGACATTAGAGATGGAACAAAAGGATGTCAGCGTCAAGATCTCAGTAATATACATTAAAATGTGAATTCCTTGAAAGCAGTGACTATTTTGTTTTCAATTTTTGTGGTTTCTTTTTTTTTTTTGTTTTGTGTGTGTATGGGTCTTCAGTGATTATTATGGCAGTTGGTGCATAATAAGTATCTAATAAAAATTTTTAACTTACTGAAGCTACAGGTGTAAAAAGATAATGAAGCTAATGGTTCAGCACATTGAACCTATGGCAACTAGCACTCTCTGTCCTGTCAGAGTAAGACTGAAAAGGTGATTTGGCAGCACTGTTTGGAAAGATTAATATTTTTGGCAGACAAATTTTAGAACATTGATACAGAATTGCTTTGCAAACATTGAGACTACATAACTCCAGTGCCAGGAAAATAATGATTTTCTGACTCCAAGGCTTCACCTTCAGTTCTGAGAAACCAAACCATCTTCTAGGCTTCAGGGCTTCACCTTTCATCCATCAGACAAATCATTATATCATTTTATATTCTCTTGCATTCACCTCTATACTGTTAAGCCAAAATAGGATTGATATTTGTAAACTATCCCAATTCTGGGATTAGAGGTATGGCAAGAGATAGTTTTAAGAAATAGGTAGTCAGAGTAATTTCTGTTTAAATGTCTATTTTCAATGAAATACTGTTTTGTATTATTAAAGTGTTTTGTGATTAATCTGAGCTAGTATAAAAATGATTTTAGAGAAAAAGAAGGGAATTGTGAGCAAAAGAATATGGCTCCAACTAGATACCAGAGAAACACCATTAAAATTTAGGAGTACTACAACTATAAAACAAAAAACATATTCAAAACAAATACACAAAAATCCTTTGACTCAATGGACCAAAGGATGATATTTGTCTTTCCTTCAAGGATATTTCTCTCATATATCAACATCTCCTATTGAAGTGACTAATCCTATTGACCCCAAAACCTATTGAAAAACAAATTTATCAAATACATTGATATCATTGTCCATAGTGACTCAGATATCATAAATGAGATAGTAAAATATCAAGTCCCTTTATTTCAAACAATTCTCAGTGACAGGCAAAGCAGTGGCAGTTCACCTTGTTTAGGTTCATGTGCTAACTGGTACATACATATCCAAGATCCTGCTGCTTTACCTAGATTACTGTGAACTTCACTATTCAATATTAAGAGCTTTTCAATTTATAAAATGAATTTAATAAGTACAAATGTATAACATCATAAGGAGGGTATAAAAAGGGAAATTATATGGCAAGAGAACTGGAAAGGACTAGGGAGATCCAGTCAACAACAAAGGAGCATTCACTCTAGACAAGTGAATGCTGAACTCTTAATTCAGAGCATTTACTTTACAATGTCTCAGGTGATGTCCAGTTGTCTCAAGAGAGTGTAAAAATCTGGATCAAGGAGTGAAACCTAACTATAGAAAGAGATGGAAGGGAGAGATTCAAAGCAATCTAAGTTGCAGGAAAAGCTCTTCATCTTTTTTAAAACTGAGGCAACAATTTTTTTTTTCATTCAACAGATAAAGAACTCAAACTATTCCCAGGTATTTGTCATGTAAATTTTACTGGAATTTGTTTGTTATTGAAGACTAAACTATGGCTTGCAAACTATGAAGACTGAATTGTCAAAATTTAAGAACAGAATTTTGATATGTTGTTATTTCAAAGTTTAATAATTCCCAAGCTATATATAGCTACTACAGCAGTCTTTCAAAAATATAAAATAAAAAAAAATTTGGAAAAAGAATAAGGTCATATTCCTGTCATCTGTTTATTAGCACTGTCCCTTACCTGTCTACAGAAAATGAATTAATGTTTCACTACTTGTGTTTGATTATAAAAGCAGTTATCTCATGATGACTTAAGCTGGACAACATTCATCTGAACACCAATAGAAAGATGAAATGAACAAAGAATGATTTTTATAAGAAGAAAGGAGAAGGAATAAGAACACAAAGAAACAGGAAAAGGGAAGACAAAAATGGAGGAAAGAAGGAAGAAAAATAAAGAAAGCATCATACAATGAATGGAAAGACAAGTCCAAGTCAGAAAGAACTGATTTCAAGTTCCTCTTCTGATATTGTATATAGATCAGTTACGTCAATTCCCTCAGTGACTCTTTAAGAATATAAGAGTTCTCTAAGAATATAAACTTCAGAGTAGGTGTAGATTAATAAAGGGAGTTACTCAGAATTCCTTACACCAAAAACAGTTCCAGTGAAAAAAATTATGTACATTTACATAGTACTTTTTCTTTTGTGGTTCTGTTATTTATCATACTTATTTCAATGTTTTAATATATTTGTGGAGACTGGTGCCCATAAAATGGTATAGTAAACCACAGAATCTTTTCCATTTTTTTTTTGGTAAATCTTCTACAGAAGGTCTGACCAATCCACTACAAGGATTTTTGTTGTTCTTTTAAAAAAGGTACCATGAAGTCATCTATTATCTCATTATTAATGTGAAATTGGTCTACTACCAATTTGGTCATACAAATTCTAGATGACACATTTTACCTCTCACACACTCAAACCATTTTTGATAATATGTTGCATGTTATTTCTGCCAACCATGCATTTTTCTCTTGCTCTGGTTATTTATAATATTGAATCTTCTGAAATCATGATATTCCTTAACTTGTAATTATATAAAAGCACTGGAGAAATAGTGATGAGATGTTTCTGTGGTAACAATTACAAGTCACCAAAAGCACTGCTTATTTCTCCCAAAAAGATCATATTCATTCTCTTCCTTCAACTTAATTCTGAGCACAGCTCTTTGTACCTTAGCAATGTCAAAGTGTACAGGGCATATATACATGTATACTCACATATGTTCATCCACATGTATACTTATTTATGCATGTATCTATTCTATATTGACATTCACTGTGCACACACATAAATTTACATGTATGCTTACATATGTCTATGTGCATAGATATAAAAACTAGCTAAAATGGGCTTCATCTAAAAGCACATTGTTTAGACGTTTTGTTGGGGAGATGATTTTGTTTTTGGATTCCATGTAATTTCTTCAATAAATTTGGTGTTAGAGGATCTAAGAGATTGATTCCTGGTTTTGCTGTATGCTCTCTGTGTGTAACTAAATAGCTCACATAAAGTCTCTGGCCTAACTTTCCTTATCTTTAACTAACATGAGGGGGTTGAACTTGACTTTCAAGGGCCTATATAATAATGCTATGAAACTCAACAAGAAATGATGGCCACTAATTTATACATAACAATTCTATCAGGTACATATTGTTCTTCTTAAAATTCAGTGTTATCTCTATCTTAAGGTACTTTTATCTATTTTCTTAAATGCTTCCTAATTACATTTTAATCTAGGGGCCACATGTACGAGTGTTGGCATATGTCTGACACCTTTGTTTTATATTTTTAAGTCTATGATCCTATGAGCAACAATGTGGGTTTCATTTTGGGAAAGATGCAAATAGGATATAAAGCCTGGTATGTAAAACATTTGCTAATCTGGAATCTACTCAACTTTCTAGAGTTCTTTCATGTGACTCAATGTACACTATGTTCTAATCAACTTGATAGAATTACTTTATTTCCCAAACAAATTCAATATTTTATTACATCTCCATATATGAAAATTATGCTTCTCTTTCTCTCTTTATCTTGGAATTCTTAGTTTCCTTTGAGATTTATCTCAGGTGCCTCTTTCATATCCCTTAGTCATTTGTGACAGCTCAGTTCTCAAATTATTTTGTATGCATTAACACTACTCCTACTATTACTATCATTAACAACTAATAATAATTCTCATTTTCAAAATATTTTTATTTCATTAAATATTTCCCAATTATATGTAAGATAATTTTTAATGATTATCTTTTTAAAATTTTGAGTTCCAAATTTTCTCCCTTCATTCTTTCCTTCTTCCCTACTTGAGAAGCCAAACACTGTGATTTCAATTATACATGTGAGGTCATGTGAAACATATTTCCATATTAGCCATGTTGCAAAAGAAAACACAAACAAAATAAAACAATAAAAATAAAGTAAATATAAAGTATGCTTCAGTCTGCATTCCAAGTTCATCAGTTCTCTTTCTGGAAGTAAATAGTATTTTGGGTCCTTCAGAATTGTCATAAATCATTGTCTGGAATAGAATAGTAAAGTCTTTAATAATTAGTGATTCAATATCACCCACTCTATTATGTTCCACATACTGTTCTAACAAATGCAGACTGATAACGCATCTTCAACATATACTTTTAAAAAGCTCACCAAGTATTTGATAGATTAAGTGACCTTCCTGTGGGATGCTATATGGTCAAAAGACAAAATGAAGGTAAAACACTTTTCATGTTAAAGTGCCATGTAAATGCCAGTTATTGCTGTAGTGGTGATGGTGGTAGGCGTAATTCTTGTTGTTGTTAACTTAAAGTCACAAGTCCTCAAATCTGACTTTATTCCCTGAGTCTTCTCTTTTCAATCCTGATGAGATCAAATAATATATAAAATAATATGAGAAGTGTACTGGTAAATGTTTAACAACTGGGCTCTCCTAAATTAAAAATAAGTATGAACACACTTTTAAATTTACTTTGCATCCAATAACTGAAAATATCATGACCTGATTCATAATGATTGTCAATTTCTAAGGGCTAATGCACACCCTAAAAATTTAACAATTGATTCCCAGGTTAGAAATGACTCTAGCACATTAAAATTGTTATGCTTTAGTGCCATAGCTTGAACTCCCAATTCAAGGGACACTTTTCTAGTCCATCATACTGTACTTAAACTTGAAATAAAATAATATTTGTATAAACAGTTTACCAGAATGGCCAACACATATTAAATGCTGTTTTCTTTCCCTCATCCAACTTATAAAAGACAGAAATTTAATAGTTTTAAGTGAATGAACACACAAGAGGGTAATATGCTTATAAAATTTTTTGCTACTGGGAGGTTAAGATTTCCTTAATTATCCAAAGATGAACATCTTCATTTGCCCTAAGACATAGATCTCACTATAATAGTTACCCATCCCCAAAATTTCAATAGCTCTCTACTGCATATATGACAAAGTAAAAATTCTGTAGTTTGTATGTACTTGTGTTCATATGAGCACTTTTATTAGACTACAGGATTCTGGCTCTGACAGTCTCATTGGAAATAAAGTTTCCTGTCTTATATGACATAATTTATAGGACTTCCATGTTGGAAAAAAAGGACTAGAATCTACAAGGTTACATTACATTTAGCCACTGATATTTGGAAGCTTTACTTTCAAAATGGGTGAAAGGGAGAAATGCATCATCTCTTTCTGGAGCATGAAAAATCTTCCATATTATACAGTACTGCAGCCCTGGGAATCATGACTTTATGACTGGGTCCTGGAAAGTGATGGAACCTGGGACAATGGTTTAAATGAGTTATCTTTTTGTTATTGTTGCTGTTAGCATATCCTATAATGACATGAGTATAAGAAACTCCTGTTAATTCAGATCTGAACCTTGACTTCTATGTATCAGAGACAGGATCTGAACCATGATCCCCATGATATCAAAATTGGCTTTCTAGCCATGAGTGCCTTACAAAAGAGATAATCTGAATTTTGAAGTATAAACAAACTAAGACCTTAGAAGATCACCAAAGGATCCCAGCTATGAAATTGGAAAAGTTACTAAAAGTCATGTAGTCCATTATCATCTTTTTTTACAGATGTAAATTGTCAGAGAGAGGTTATGAGACTCACCAATGTTCACAAAGATATTAGTGCATGATTCACAAATTGAACATATATGTAGAATTCTTCCTATTCACTGTGATTACTTTGGACCAATTGCTCTAATGAGGAAACTGTGGCCCAGAGATCTTTGAGGTCCAACCTTGGGAAAGTTCCTTCTTTGTTTTTCAAGTTCATGTGCTTGTTTCTAGCTGTTATCATTTCATTCTTCTATTTGTGTGCACACTTTTCCACATCTTTTTTTTTCTGAAGTCTTCTTCAGAAAGTCTTCTCAACAGTATTATCTTGTTTATTTATTCTTATAGGGCTCTGTGAACAAATTTAACTAGTGAGCGAAGAGAATAATTCTCTCACACTTAAAAACATTCTCTCATGTCTAAAATCATGGGACACAACTTTTTCTGTTGTATCAGATGTGAAGCATCATGATTAATACTTGCTATCTAGAAAAGAGAAAGAAAAAAATTGCAGCTAAGTTTTACCTTATTGTAAGTGCATCTTGTCTAACTGATGAAAGAAGTGAATGTTGAAGACTAAAGGAAAATTGAGGGAAAGAGCAGGACAATCCTGACTCTCTTCTGCATCATATATCCTGCTCCCTTTCTTTCCTTTACTCAGTCCTACTCCCAGTTGCAGTGAAAGATGTGGTCTTTGAATTGGTAATCAGATGTGTATCCAGAAAATTCTTTCTTTCACAGGGATCCCAGATGTATGAAAGTCTCATCACCTCTCCCATCTCAACCTCAAATATTTCTCTTCCCAATGAAATAATCTAATTCTAGTCCCTCATTTTTTACTAATTGGGCATGATGTCACTCAGGCACAAACGACAAGTAGATAGAATAGCCAGAATTAGAAGCTATTAGACTGCCAGACTTCCAGGCCCATTCTTAGGATATTGGACAAAACTAGCTCTCCATTTCAGCTCAGATTTCTTGTTTACATATGTGGCAAAACGGTCTGCTGCTTCTCATATTAGCATTTTGACCCTACATAAACATATTAAATTGGCAAACATTTTTTATCTCAATATATTTTGAATTTTTGGGGGGCTATTTAAATTCCTAAAGAGGAATTAATTGTTAGAAAAAAAGGAATGACCCATATCTTTCATGATCACTAGAAACAATTGACTTTGTAGTGGCTATTGCAGTCAGTATTTGTGAAAATAAAATGCCAAAAACTGGATTTGTGGTGATTTTACCTACTAAGAACTACTAAGGTTCTTACTTACTAAGAACAGGGAAGAGATGGGATTTGGGGTTGGTTTGATATAGGAAACTTTCAGTAAAGGAAACTTCTTCCAACAATTCAGATTGGGAACTTCACTGCAAATTGTAGCCTTAGAGCACTGAAATGTTAAGTAACTTGTGCAGAATCATACAGTCAGGTTGTGTGAAAGGCAGAATTTGTACTCAAGTTTTTCTTACTTCCATCCACCAGCCAATATGGTGCAACATATTGTACTGAATAAAATATTGAATGCCAAGTCTGGAACACTTGGGTTCAAAGTCAGCCTCTTGTATGTATTGGCTTTGTGACCCTGAATGATTTGTGTATGATGGGGTGATTCTAAAAAAACAAAATTGGTTAGAAAAAGGTAAAAAAAGAGCAATTATATCATGAAAATGGAGCTTGAAAAGAAGAAAAATACAGAGAAAACAGAGAGGGATGGAAGGATGATAATGTTGGAACCTTATTTCCATCTAGATTGAAGAGAAATCATTCTACCTCTCTTACTCCTACTAGAACTGAATCTCAACTTACTATATTGTGAGATAATTAGATGGATAGATGGATAAATGGACTGAGAGATATCTAGATACTCAGATAGATAACATTCTAATTGGGAAAATTATATATATATATATATAAATAATGTGTATGTGTATCTACATATGTATGTATATGAGCATATAATATGTGTATGTACATACGTAGGTATGTTTATATATGTCATTTTCCATGAAAAATATGATGCATACTCTTTATAATTAGAATATAGTAAATATAGATCATATAATCTTAATTTGAATAGGATTAAAATAATAAAAAATAATACACAGAAACATCAAAGAAACTCAAAAGTTCTATATACTAGAGATAACTAGTAGTATCTAGTATAGTATCTCTAGTAGTATAGTATCATTTATCTCTACCCAGTTCTACTCAAAAGTAATGAATGGGTAGAGATAAATGATACTATAGGGTAACTAAGTATGCAAAGAAGTCATACAAAACCTTATGATCACAAGTACTGTCATTAGTAGTTAAGGACATACCAAAGGACTGCAAAGCCAATTTGATGAAGTACTGAGGATATCTAAGAGCAAAGGGCTTAAATGGATGAGAGAATTGTATAGGTTTTGTATAGGCATTGTTGTTATTCTCAGTTGACATTTTGAGACCTTGTCCACCCTGAAAACATGTTTCCCATTAATTTTATAGCATTTTCCTTTCAAAGTATACCTCAAAGACCCCAAATCAAATTAGCATTTATCATTTTAATGTTATGCTTTTTTAAAGGGTCTTGTCCATATTTCTAGTTACTAAGCTCTGTAACCTTGGTCACAGTTCTTCTTTTCATAGCTCAGATCTCTCCATCTTCTCTTCTTCATTTCTCTGTGTGTGTTTCTCTCTCTCCATCTCCCTCCTCTCTTTCTCTGTTTCTTTCTCTGTGTTCTTCTCTCTTCTCTCTCTTTTTTCTTCTCTCCCCTCTTTTCCTCTCTTCCTTTCCTTTCTCTTTCCCTTTCTGCTTCTCTCTCTCTCTCTCTCTCTCTCTCTCTCTCTCTCTCTATCTTTTCCTTCTTCACTCCCTTTTACTCTTTGTTCCAACCAGTTTTTCTTATTCTCTCTTCCATTCAATCAGTCATACTCAATCTTGTGAAATCATGAATTCACTTTGCTATTTAGTAAATCATAAATATATTTTACACAAAATATAGCTTGAATTGCACTGAAGATGGCTATTCTTACCTCTCAGATCTAAGACTTCAAGCATTAGGTGTGTCACCTATCCCTTTGGCTGAGCTTGCCCTGATGAGTTTTTCTCACTGTCCTTAAATATGCTTGAGGAACATTATGAATCAGAGAAATAGACATTGCTTGTAGGGAACAATGATCAAAGAAAAAGATATATTTGTCCTGGAAGCAACACAAAATGGTTAATCAACTGCCAGGCTAGAAGCTTGAAAGAAATAATCTCCCATCACATCTGAGTCTCTAAAAACACAAATTAATTTATTGTTGCTCCATATTTTTTAAATTTTGGAGCTATGATAGATTGTAATTGAAGTTGTTACGTTCTATTTGCCATTTTTAAGAATGTAATTTTACACTTTATATTCCCTGGTATCTTCACTTTAAATCAAGGTGGACAAGGATCTAGGATCCTAGGATTACAATCTGGCATCATTCATTCATTTTTTCTGAATTTAATTTACCATTAAGCAAATAACTACAAAAGCAAATAGTAAAAGAAAAAAATTAACAAAATTGATTGAGATATATACCTAGCACATACTAGGTACTCAGTAAATGCTTGTCAAATGAATGAAGATTAAAGTTTATTAAAAATAAGAATACATGTACCAAAGAGTGGCATAAGTCAGGGCATAAATTAGGGAAATTATAATCTTTTACTCTTTAACATTGTAAACAAAAATGGGTAGGCAGAATAAACATTTATTTTTATCTCACCTGACTAAAAAAATCAGGGAATAAAGCATATCAACTGGTAGAAACACAATTCACGAATTCATGCTGTGGAAAGCAAGGTCAGCAGCTAATAAAGATGTCTACTGTTTAATCACGGAACAGGCCTCTTGACTTTGCTTGTATCACTGACACCAGCCATTATTGGCCGAGAACCAGCAAAGTACTCAGAGTAGCCTGAAATAAGAGAGGTTTAGAGATCTGTTAATTGCATCTTGTCTCAGCTGTAGGAGGTATCCCTCTCCAAAATCAACCCCATCCAAGTGTTCCAGGTTGCAGCTGGCATAGTGAATCCTGGGTTGTTTTCATTCAATGAAAGATCCTAATTTTATCACAGAATCACAGGCTGGACAGGACTTTGAAAGGTCAAGGGATTCTTTTTGGGAAAACTTTCTCAAATAAATAGTTGGATCTCCATAAATAAGTTGATGTGGTTTGTTTTATTTTAGGTTTGTTTTGTTGTTGTTTATTTATTTTATTTTTACTAATCCTGTTTTAAAATATTTCCAGAAGCAAGCTTCAACAGCCCCTTTTGAAAATCCATTTCAATATTAAATAATCATATCAGTAAAATGAGACACTTCAACTAAATAAAGTCTCTTCAAACTTTAAATCCTATGAGTTTATGTACCTTCATTGCTAAAAGATGATAAACAGTACCATAATCATCCTTAGTATATTCTTTACTCAAAGTTACTAGGATTAAAACTGCATCAGGATTAAAAGTTTGTATATTTAATACCTATATAGAATCCTGAGTTCTAATAGAGTTCAAGCCTCTCATTTTATAGATGCAAAAACAAACCTAAAAAAACTTGTTACTAACAAAAGATCTAGTAGATAATAAGTAGCAGAAACATTAGACCAACCAGATTTCATTCCATTCCATCCAACAAGTATATATTAAAAATCTAATATATACTTGTTGTGCAAGGTACTTGGCAAGTTAATTAGAATACCAAGATAAAACTAAAAACAAAACAAAACATAGTGCCTACCCTCAGAGAGTTTACATTCTCTATATATGCACAACTATTTATATCTAGAGATATATAGGCATATATGTTCAGGCATGTATACATATATACACATGTACATATATGTGTATGTATATGTATGCAAGGCATGTTATATAATTCAAGATAAAATAATAAGAAATTCAAACTTGTACATACTATATATATATATGCATACACACACACACATATATATATATATATACACACATATAGCATTCATAATGGAATGTGTATACTTGCATATATTAGTCACTTTTTTTCTACATATATAACATACATACATATATATATATATATATATATATATATATATATACATATTTGAATGGATATAGATGTCATATCTGTATCCATTCAAATATATAACATTTTTCAGGTACATGTATGGCTATCTATAAATATATTAATGAATATATATGACTAAATATGCTAGAGCTGTAGGCAATTATTAGTTTTGAGCTGATTGTCAGTTATTTAGTAACTGACAAGCATTTATTAATTGCACATTATTAAGTATACAGGCATTGTACTGAAGGCTAAGGTTATACAGAAAGGCAAAAATATTGGAGTTGCCGTCAGTGAGTTCTAATAAGGGAGATAACACATAAATAATTATATTACATACATCATATGCATAAAATAGGTGGAATATGCTTTTAAAAACAAGGCATTAGCAACAGGGGGAATGGGATGGAGACCATGAAAGATATCCCATAAAAGGTGATTTTTGATTTGAGTCTTGAGGAAGCTAGAGAAACTAATAGATGAAGGTAAGAGGGATAATATTCTAGGCATACAGAAAGACAAGCAATTCTCAGGCATGGAGATAGGTGATGAAGCATCTTACGTGAGGAGCAGTAAAGTGGTTATTCCATTGAACCACCATATATGAAGATAATTAAAGCATATAAGCCTGAAAGTAGGAAGTAGGAAAGGTAAAATTCTTTAATTGCCAAAGATATTTCTATATTGGAGCCTTGAGATAATAGAAGCCATTAGGTATTAACAAGTAGAGGTAACACAGTCAGATTTGCCTTTAGTAAAATCACTTTGTCAGCTGAGTCGATACATCAGAGTGGGGAAAGACTAGAGACAGAAGATTGATGTAGCTAAGGGAGAGGTATAAAGGCCTGAGTAAAGGTGGTGGCTATATGAGTGTAGAGAAGGTAATGTATACAATAGATGATGTTAAGATAAAAACATCTACTGATAGATTTTTAAGGGAAAACACTCTACTAAGGACTGGTGAACTATAATATTGAAAATGTAACCCCATAGAATGATCCTTAGAATCTGAAATAGCAGTGGGCCCTAATCCACAATTGCAACTGCTAAATTGGGCCAGTAAGTATCCTAGAGTCAGCACTATTAATGGAAAAAAAAGTGCTGAATTTATCTGAATTTGTAAAAACAAATGTTTATAAAGTAGCATATATAGGTAATATGTTATACTATAAATTATACATATATATATAGAATTTGTATATATACATACATTTTGTATAATATATATGAACACAAATATATACATCCTACTATAAATATAATTATATATACATAAATATGTGTGTACATGTATGTGTCTGTATATATGTGATATATAAAATTAGTTGGTAAGTAAAAATAGAGATACTATGAATTTCTTTAGATACTTTAACAATATACATTCCTTTACAAATTACATATATATTTGCAATTACATTTAATATATATATTTAAATATATATTATATATATATACATATATATGTGTATATATATATATGTATATATATATATATATATATACACACAATATATAGAATTTGAAAGGAAACTCTCCCTAGCCCCCACAAGTCACTTTCACTAGGATTACCTAATAATCTTGATTTTTTACTTCCCTTAGCTTGACTATGGAAGAATGAAGCTTAAATCACTCATTTAATTATTCTAATACCCCATTCATAAAGTACAATCCATCATAATGCAAAAATTATCATAATATAGACCTGTTGAATATTGTTTGTCTTTCAATTTTGAAGATGTTATGAACTTATGTGTGAATTGTTTTTAAATAAGATAGATAAGTTATCAACTTTACTCTCTTTTCCAGAGTCATCAATGTCCAATGGCAAGACAAAAGTCAAAATAATTGCCAATAATTCAGTATGCAATGAATGACTTTGGGGTTTTGATGTCTGACCAAGCTACTCCATAGTAGTTGTCTCAACTACCTTCATAACTATTGGAACAAATTGTTCCCATCTACCAGGGAAAGTCTTCACATGTTTGGGGTAGATATCCTCTAACTCATCAATGATTTTGCAGCCTGTTTGTTACCCTCAACAATCTCCTGAGACAATTTTGTTGAGGTGTATCTGTTGCTGCACATGTAGCAGCTTCTTGGAGCCACAGGTAAACGTTGAGTGTCAGGTGAACACTATAGGTAGATGAACAATCCTGAAAAAGATTTGGCAAGCACCACATGAGTAGTACTAGTCCTTAACTAGTTTTTGTTTTGACTCTTTTTTGAATATGAGATAGGGGAACATGATAATCAGAAACATCAGTAAAAATAATAATTACTCCAATTATTATAATCATTTACCATAAACTTTTAGAAATTGAATAAGCCTTAAAGATTAACTAGACTAATTCTCTCATTTTATAGTTAGGAAACCGGATTCAAGAGGAAGCAAATGAATCCACCAATTCCCAGCTGCCTACTTCGTATTTCTACCAGTCTTTCCTTCTAGCATCTTTGATTTAACAAATTATGACAATTTAGAATTTGCCAGTTCCCACAAAACCTGTTCTTCTTGGCTTTGTTACTTCTATCAGAGTACCCTCACCTTTCATGTGATCCAAATTCAAAAAGGTGGTGACATTACTTCTCTAGATGTTTCAAGTAGATTCAACTTTTTATTACAGGGAATTCTTCATTAGCAATATCTTTTGCCTCTGTCTTCTTTCCTGCTACCAACATCTTATATGTGCCATAAAATCATAGGATTTAGATCAGGAAGAATAACTAATGATCATTTAATCCAACCATCTCAATTTACAGATAATGAAACTGAAGACTAGAACAGTTAATCAATCTCACTGAAGCTTTGTAGGCAGAGTTGGGATTCACATGTCTTCTCAGCATCTTTCTCTTTTATCATGTTGTCTCAAGGTTATCTTCACTCAAAAGAATATTAATTTTTTTCAATCTAGACTTATTTCATCAATGTTTTGAGCCTCCTTTGAAAAAACTGTACCTACCAATGTGCATTAGCAATGGCTATGCACTTTAGACTCTTTGAGAGCTGCCAAAGGCACAATGTCTTGACATCCAAAGTATTAGAGTCAATTTTATACATATATATATATATACACATACATACATGCATATACACACATATATACATACATATATGTATCTGTGTGTGTGTTTGTGTGTGCATATATATATATGTATATATATATATATATATATATATATATATGTATATATGTATGTATTGACTTGGATTGGAACCCTAACTACCATGTCAAAAGAAATTAAATCTGGAATGGGGAAAAACTGATGAGGTGAATAATTAGTAGGGTTTAAGTCAATTGAGTAACTTGAAGTCAATAATTTAGGAAGGAAAGAAATAGCCTTCATACGCATTTTCTATACTTTGAACAACTTTATGGGATTAAGATCAATTATGAAATGCATTTTCATTTCATCAACATTATATTCTGTTACTTATTCTGCTTTGATTAATAACATTAACTTATTACTGTGGAGAAACATTTAAAAAAGTTTTTAAGTATTTATCTAATAACTTTTTTATGAATTTTTCTTGTCTTTTCCACAATATATTTATCCCCATAGAAATGCATTCTAAGGCTCATTTTTGCCTCTCAAAGAGGAGTCAAAACAGATTAATTCTAGCAACCACAGTGTTTTCAACATAACTTTATACATGATGCCAGTGGATTAATACTCCCAAGCCCATTTCACAGAGAGAGAGGGAAAGTAGAGAAAGGCTTTGACACTGGGACTTCAAACCAAAAGAGTATGAGATTTTTTAAAAACTTTACGTGGAAGCATGTTCTAATAGAAAAAAATTTAAGAGTTTCAGGACTTGCCCCTCACTGCTGTAAACTCAAGAGTTTTCAAAGCTATTGGTCTCTGAGAACATAGAGGACAATTGGGCTCTATGAGTATATAATATTTTAAAATACCAAGTGTTATATGAATGCTAAATAACAAATTACCATAATAAATATTGTGAAATCTCTCAAGATAATTATTTCTTATATTCATTGTGTAATCAAAGCTAATATTTGGTATTCAACTGAAGCATAAAATAAATAACTTCATTTAATTTACAACATCTTAATTAATCTAATTTCACCCATAAGACTATATGACTCAACTTGGCAAGGATCAAAAACACTTCTATTTATCAATTTTTAAAAATCCAGTTGACTGTTTTAAAATTGTATAAGCATAAAAAACAAAAAGGAATTATTGCTTTCAAAAGCACTCTTTTTGCTTCTCTGACTCAAAAATGGCTCTGATTAAAATTTTTAGCTTTGGCAAGCAGTTATTCCAAAATGTGATCAAATGATAAATGGATGAGATATTCATGATTAAAACCCAGCTTTTGTGCTATGTTTTCTCAGTAATATTTCTCAACTAAAAATGAGTAATTATTTTTACAATATAGACTGATGTGCCTAACATTTGAGAAGCACATAGAAAACGTTAAGTAGAAAGAATGCTGTAATACAGAAAGCCTTGGGCTAATAGAATTCTTGAATGTTACAATTACATTCTTTAAAATTGACTTGTTTTTATCATACTATATCATGTTCTGATGAATTTAGGAAAATAGAGTAAGCCCTAAGAGAGTGCTTTGTGTAAGTGTAATCTATCCCTTCTCCTTAATTTGGCTGGTTTGTTTCCGATGATAGTTTAGAATTCCCCTCCAACCCCTTCTTACCTTCACCTTGATGTTTTCAGATGAAAGAATATTTAAATGGTGTAAAAACAGGTTCAGATGTTTGTGGTCTAAAAACTACTGGGTCTGGAAGGTTAATTCCTGATCTGACAAACTTGGAATATTTAAAATTCAAGTTCTACCTGCGAGATATTACAATCTTGGAGAGACCATTTACAATATGAAGTGTTTTAATGATCATATAACATTGTTCAGCAAAAATATTGCACTTTCTTGGTTGGAGCATATTAATTTCTCCTTTTTCCCCCTCTCCCTTTTCCTTCCTTCCTTTCTTCTTCTTCTTCTTCTTCTTCTTCTTCTTCTTCTTCTTCTTCTTCTTCTTCTTCTTCTTCTTCTTCTTCTTCTTCTTCTTCTTCTTCTTCTTCTTCTTCTTCTTCTTTTTCTCTCTCTCTGTATATATATATATATATATATATATATATCTCCCACATCTAATTTTTAATCTAAGAATCCTAATGAACAATGTAGAAAAGTGTAAGTTATAATAAGAAAATAATGATGATAACTTAACATTTGCATAGCACTTTCCAGCTTGCCAAACAGTTTGAATACATTATCAGTACATTTGAGCCTCAAAAGTTATTCTGAAATAGTTATTCCAAGTATTATTATTTTCAATTTATAGATATGAAAAATGTGTTGTAAAGAACTGACTTGTTCTCAGTCACATATCTAGTAAATGGCAGAATCATAATTTGAACCCAGATCTCATTTCAGTCTGAGTCCATTATGTGGACATACCTTTAAAATTTAAGATTTTAAGGACTTATTGCATTTCTACTTAACATTAATTCCTATCAAAATTCTGAAAGTAAAAAGTGAGGAGATTAATGACAATATCATTATTGAATTGAGGATTCTCTCCCCAATTATACAATAGAGTATACTCTGCCTATAACATAGGAAGAATTCAGTTGTGTACTCCATGGGGAAAGGTTGAATGCCATAGGTACGAGTAATTTTAGAAGACATCTTACCTTTAGCAATCGCTGTACTCCACCTGTACCCCATCACTCAGTCTAGGGTTTAGAATGTTAAAAGTAAATACTATCAACTGTTATTTCATCAATTGTTAACAAATTTGGTTCATAACATTACCCTTATGTGGGACATAAAACATCCTATCATAATCCTTATCTCCTTCACAAATCACTTGTGGTCTAAAGAAGAAAACAGCCACATTACTGTTTGGAATATCTTTATGCAATAAATGTAATTTTAGAGACACCAGAATAAAACTAAAAAGGTTGTCTGCTAAAGTAGAAGGTAGAAGGTCCAGAAGGCATGGCCTATGTAATTTCTTGAGTTCATACACTGACTTTTCCTAAGGAAAAAAGTCCCTCACCTCTCTCCAAGTGACTTTTTAAGGACTTAATAAATTTGTAAATTAATATGCATTTTATGCCCAAAGTATATATGTGGCACTATGTTAGGAGCTGATTTCAAATACCAAAATGAGACTTCCCATTCCTTCAGAGAATTAAAGGAATGAGCCATCATGATCTTGAATGTCAGTTCTAGCTAAAAAATGGCAGACCTCTCTGATGTATATAACTCCAAAAACATAAGTGTAGTAAGGCTGCCTCCCACTTCTGGCAGGCTCTAACATCTCCCTCAGAAGGCATCTTTCATGGTGTGATGTAGCTTGGTGGCAGCCTCACAAACCAGAACATATTTTTCGAAATCACTCAGGATGGCAATTGACATCACTATCACTTTTTATTTTATCCTATTTCCTTTCATGCCTGGTTTTTGCCCCTAGAATATGTTGGTCTGAGGTAAGGGAAGATCAAGCAAAGAAGAAGTTCAATCCTTGCTGTCACATATTTGGACCTTAATTAAATTCACCAGTTACATCACTTTTCCTCATGATAAATATCAAGAGTATTTTCCCCACTTCCTTACTTACCTCCATTCCATCTTCCAGTGCTGAGTTCTGTTTCCTTTCTAGTGACAAGTGATAGCTAAGTTCTCTACAATTCGAAAAAAAATGAAATTCATGACAATTTTCATACAAAAGCTGTTCTAGGCACTAAGTGCTAGGTACTTAAGGAGCCTGAAGACCCTCATAAACTCATCAGAAGCCATAAAGGTAAACTTACTCAAATAAATGGTCTTAGAATACAGAATGTATACCGTTAAAAGTGCTATCACTTTTGCCACATTTTTGACATTTTTTCTGATACCACAAAAATTATGACACAAATATTTCAGAAAATAATAAAATTAAAGAACAGCAGAATTAGAAGGGTCCTTGGGTCACTTGGTACAGTGATCTCAGGAACATAGAAAGACATAGCTTGTAGTTTTATTTCCTTTAGGTTATTCAAGTTCCACTTTGGACCATACTCTTTCCATTTCAGTTAGTTCCCTTAAGTATGTTTAGAAGCTCTGGGGAAAAGGGTGAAGTTGTTAGGCACATATCTATGACTATACAACCTATACCTTTCCAGGCTGCTCTTTGTATCTGTGTATATAAATCTGTGTTTCATCTCTTATGAGGAAATTCCTACCAATGAAAATTTTCAACTGTTTCACAATCTATAATCCTATAAAGTCATCCTGGGACACTGAGAGGCTCACAGATTATGGGACCAAATGACTGATAATCAAATGTTCAGAAATAATACTGAATCCAGGTTGTCCAGATTCCAAGATAAATCACTTTTCACAATGTCATGGCCTCTCTTTAAGGGAAAAAGTATATAGTTTTCTAAAATACAACATTAGGCACGGAATCAGGAAGATTTATTTCTCAGACACTTATTAGCTGTGTGACTCTGGGCAAGTCACTTAATCCTATTTGCCTCAGTGTCCATATCTATAAAATGAGCTAGAGAAGGAAATGGAAAACCTCTCCAGTATCATTGCCAAGAATACTTCAAATTGGGTCAAGAAGAGTCTGATTCAACTTAAAGCAGTTGAATAAGAGGTGATCAGATGGATGGAGCATTGACCCTGGAGTTAGGAGGACTTGAATTCACATCTGGCTTCAGACACTTAGCATCTGTGACCTCAGCAAGTCATTTAATCCCTATTGCCTCCAAAAAAGAAAAAAAAAAACTGAAAAACAATAAATACATTTGGTCACAATTGCTTAGATTAATGGTTTTCATCTGGGGTTTGATACCATAATATGCCTACTATTCTTCCTCTCCCAGAAACCTATATCTATAGTGTCTATGGAAACTCCTTCCACAGCTGCATAATGGTAATGGCTGGGACATTGAAAAGTTAAAATGACTTTTTCTTGGCACACAGTAGGACCTCAGGACTTTTACTCAGGGTTCCTTCTTCCAATGCCAGTCTTCTCTCTACCATATTGTTCCATGTTGCTGTCTAGATATAACATCATAGCTACAGGGTTGAACTTGAGATCATGCAGATCAGAAATACATCTGGATCTCTTTGTCCACCTAGTTAAACCTATGGACCCCTTCTTTCAATGCTGAAAATTAATAAAATAAAATAAAATACAGAGAATTATTAAGAGCCTGATTATATTGAAATTTATCAAAATTTATTAAAAATTATCAATAAAATTAAAATTAAATTAAACATCAATAATAGTTATCAATATAAACTCTTGATTTGGATATATAGTCTAATCTCTTTATTTTACAGATAAGGAAGATGAGATTTCCAGGAATGAAATGACCCTTAGAGTTCAGCTCAAATACTTTTAATTCTTTACCATTACAAACATATATGAAGCATTTAGTATGTACTTACACTTTTCATATACTAAAGACTTATGAATGACTTAAAATTTATTTTAAGAATTGCATATTGTATATTATTTGTAAGCTGCCTAAAGAACCTTCTAATACTAAAACACACACACACACACACACACACTTAACTGTTTATAATATTTGTTGATTGAGAACAGTGAGAGCTAGCCATAACTTCAAATATCTCTAATTGTGTGACTGTGGGTAGGTCAGTTAACTTTTTGGCACTCCCAAGCAATATTTAAGAAATAGAATTTGAACTCACCATTAATTAAGTTCTTATCAAAAAACCAAACATTATATGAAGTATTTAGCATAGCAAGAAAGGCAAAAGCAGTCTCTGCTTTCTGGGTGATGAATCCTTGTTCTCAAGTTGACAGAAGAGTTTCTGATATGCATTGGTGAATGGAATTTCCAACCTAGAATTTCCTTAAACTTATAGAATATTAGGTGTGGACTAAATAGCCCAAAACACAAGTTCTATGCATTCATGCATGTGTGGACACGCACAAATACATATACACACAATCTCTCTAAGGTAATATTATCATCAAACTATATTAATTTAGATCAAAAGGACAAAGTTTAAACTATGTTCTTACTTTTGAAAAGTGCAGTGAAACAATCTTTACACATTTTTATTTCAGAGGATCTCCTATAATGATACCTTGTTTCAGAATACATTCTTGCAAGGGGATTTCTGATGCTTGCATTTTTTCCCTTTTTCATCTACCCCAGAGAAGTCGAATTAATGTGAGCCTTAAATTGATGTAAAATAAATCAAACCCTAGATGGTGTTTAACATTCAAATTAAAAGAGCAATTTGGTAATTGATCTGCCATCAGCCAAAGCGGACAGGAGAAAATACTGGGCCTGGAAACAAATTTGTCTTTCTTAAATGCTCACTTTCAAGTATGTCTGGTTTCTAGCCCAGTTTGTATCAGAAGGGATCAATTTTTTTTCTCCCTTTTCCCTGTTCTACTTTTGTGCTGGTATTGTCTGAATCCCAGAGTGAACAGCAATACATCATCCTGCTTCAACATCTGCTAGAGCCCCCTCTCCTCCTAATCTGCCCAGATCCCCAAAGCCTTCCCCACCTGCTATAGCACCAAATGCTCATTATAGCACACAGCTACGCCCTTCACTGTCCTTTCTCCCTGACTCTCAAGGTTAACATGGAACAATGACTATTATTAAGCAGGGGCTTTAGGAATATAAAAGCAGACCGGGTGAGGAGTTGGGGGTGGGGATATGGAAGGAATTGGGTAGTATGCCAGGAGAGCTGGCAGTCAAGAGCTGCTAGAAAGCTGTGGCCAATTTTCCAGTCGAAACATGAGTCACTGAACAGAGATGCACCCGAAATAAATAGCTTCCCTGTTCAATGCCCAGTATGAGGAGAGACCACACCCTCCTGTGGTTTTGGTGTCAGAGTACTGTGGATATGGCTCTGAGCTGTTAGTGGAGAAATGGAGATAAAAATGGACAACTTTGAGGGAGCTGGCCACTCTAGAGGTTTTGTTTGTTACTTGGCAAACTCTAAGTTGTAAGCAATTGGAAGTTATTTCTTCTTCCTCCGGGTTATTTTTTCTTCAAACTACCAACCTGTTCCTTCTGCTTGCATCATCAGACTCAATGCCAGTGGAAAATATGATGCATATTGGTTGAATTGTTTGGAAAAGGGAGAGAAAAAGTCAGAATTCTGTAGGCTACCCCTACCTACCTTCATTTGTTAAAGGGCTTTGAAGGGGAGAGTTTTGTCAGGAAAACAGAGACAGTTTTGATTTTGAAGGTCTTGATTTTTATGAGAGTTTGCCCTGGCTCTACAATGTCATGACTCACCCTATTTTGTCTAAGTCTTCTATGTGGTTTTAAAGTTCAAATCCCAAAGTTCTATTATGACATTTATAAGAATAATGTTATTAAACTCTTCAAATGCTGATTGGCCTCTGAAAGAGGCAGACTTCCTATAAGATATCAAAGCACTGCTCTACAGGTAATGTATAAAAATGAGCTGCCACTCATGTTAGATGACTAACAAGCCAACCTCAAAGCCAGAAAAACCTGGATTCATATGCTGCCTCTGATACATTCTGGCTCTGTGACCTGGGCAAATCATATTGCTTTGGTCAACTTTCAAAAAACTTTCAGCTTAAAAGGAAGTTTCTGACCTGAACTGGGTAGAGGGAGTTTTCTCACCTGGACATTCCCTATATTAATGAAATCACAAGTGTAGTCTCCTACCCCCAAAAGTCATGAGGCAAATGCACTGCCCTGTGGAACACTGTGAGTGTGGTAGGTATCAGCCATTGAAATATTATCCATTTCTTGAAGCCCATCAAGATAATGTCAGCAATAGTCAACACATCAACAAAAATAACAAAAATAAATTAAAAAAAAAACCTCAAGCTTCTTGATTGTTCAGAATGCCAAACACCAGGAAAAGCAAATGTATAGGAAGAAAAGCAAAGGACTAATGCTGGGAAACACATCTTTACACAATCTGATAGTCCATATATAAAGTAGTGGACTAGGTGATACAATAATTAGTGTTAGGCTTTGAATCAATAAGTTCTGATTTGAATACAGCCTCGGGGATTTGGAACAAATCACTTAATCTCTCTTTGCCTTGTTTTCCTCATCTGTTAAATAAGAGTACATAGGGGGCAGCTAAGTGGTGCAGTGTATAGAGCATCAGCCCTGAAGTCAGGACAACTTGAGTTCAAATCTAGTCTCAGACACTTAAGAGTTCCTAGCTGTGTGACCCTGGACAAATCACTTAATCTCAATTGCCTCAGCAATATGTATGTGAGTGTGTGTGTGTGTGTGTGTGTGTGTAAATATAATAATAATAATAATAGTACCTACCTCTCAGATCTGATTTGAAGAGTAAATGAGATAAATACAAAACACTTGGCAAACATTTAAGTACCATACAAATGTTAGCTATTAGTATTATTTAATTAGAATTAAGAAATAAACAACATGTTTTTATGCATCAGAGTCCAAAATGCTCAGCTAGAAGTTTTAAGGGTCCTATTTTCTCCAGTTAGAGGAGAGTTAATAAACATAACAACAATGATAATAATAGCAATAATTGTAAAAAATAAAAATCTATGGAACCTTTCTTCTAGAAAGGTAAAAGCATTTAAACATGTTATATCATTTTGTTCTCACAAATCCCACTGAAAGTTGAGATAAAGGTCCCTTCTGTTGACAGATATTGATGGTTTTTAAGGTGAAGTTCTTTGCATGAGTTTTCAAAAGGATTCTTGTACATTTTTAAAGGTCCCTTTTCCCAAATTAAACACAACCTGTGGTTGTGGTATATAAAAAGTGTACAATTCGACACATAGTAATGTACCTGAAGCATTAGAAGTGTCTCAGAAGTTGTTTTATTTTCCTTTTTCTCATTTTTGAATGGCAAGTTTAAAGTGGAAACCAGTTTTAGACTAGCAATGTAATAAAAAATAAGACTCAGAAAGAATAAAGAGTACTTGGATCTCTGTCTAGTTAATTTCCCTGTTTTCTATTTGGTTAACAATTTCAAGTAAAATATCACCTTGGAAAACTACAGTTTAATAAAAATTCAGAATTTTCTGAAATAGAATTTTCTATATTTATAATGTTTACTTAAATGGAATAAATGCTTCAATATTTCGGGGATCAAAAATTTCACATTGGACAAACCCAAGAAGTAGACAATAAGCAGGGACCTAAATTGAAAAGGATAAATAGGCTAAACCAGATAGGATTTGGGCACTGCAGAGCACATTCAGTGATTTCAGCTGGTTCACTGACTAAAAAAGTCACCTTCAAACTAGTGGAAAAAGGGGATGAAAGATGGAGAGAAAATTAGGGGACCAGCATTTAAATTGCATCTCTTCTATATGTTCATGGTATGATGCTGCACAAATCACTTTATCTTTATAGAACTCAGTGCCTTTTCTATAAATTGAGGGGATTGGAAGAGAAGATCTCAAATGTCTATTTGAGATATAAATCCATGATCTTAGTATTGCTGTGAATACTATTTGGTGCAAAGAGAAACCCTGACAGTTTTAGCAGATCATCACCATCTATAAAAATTCATTACCTGAAAGCCCAAGTCCTATCAACTCTCTGGACTTAATATCCTCTGACATAAGACTCACAATCTTCAATGAGGCACTCTGGTAGGACTGCATGTATATTGATAAAAATAAACTATGTGTATCATATTTTTATTTCTTTGGTGTTTCTCCTATATTATTTGCATCTCTGAGTTGGGAGAAGAATAGAAAGATCTGGATTCAAATCCAGACTCAGATTGTTGTGATCCTGAATAAATTATTTAAGTTCTGTCTCAGTTTCTTCATGTGTAAAATTGCAAAAGAATAGCATCTACTCCCTAGGGTGATTGTGAGGATAAAATTATTTAATATTTGCAAAGGGCTTTGCAAACTTTAAAATATGAAATGTCATCATCATGATTATTATTGTCATAATTAATATTAAGAGCAAGGTGCCATAGGGTGTGACAGATTGAGGTTATTTGGTGTATTTGAGTATGAATGAACATTACTTCATATATACAAATCATGTAAATTAGTTAAATAAACCATAGTGCTAATTGAACATGGGTAAATGTTATATACAGAAAAAAGTAACAAAATTTTGAATTCTCTCTTTCATGAACACAAAGTGCAGGCTTAATATTGGCCATCATTGAACACATTTGCTATTAGTCATAAATGGAGATTAAATTAGAGTGTGGACAGTGCAAAGAGGAAGTCTTATCAAAGGTAAACCAGGGGTAGCATTGTCATATATTAAAATTGCACATTTTCTTTTCACATATGGCATACATTTGGGATTTTCATAGTTTATTAGTATATTATTTGAAAGAGAGGTTACTATTAAATATAAAAATAAACAGCACATATTTCATTCCAACTAGTTATATTAATATTTCCTGACCTATGAAATCAGAAGAATGTTAGTTTCATAAAAATGCAAATCATTTTAAGTCAATTCTCATAAGCCTTTGTGGCTTCATTGGCAATTTAGGATATAATGCAAACTTAAATTGTTTCAGTCCCAGTTTTTATAAACCCTGTTAGAATAGTAGAAAGAGTACTGTCTTAGGAGTGAGTGGACTTAGATTCAAATACTACTGTTTTTATCCCTCTTTCCTCCCATGTTTGTGTAACCTTGAACAAATCATTTAACCTTAGTTTCTTCTTCTATTAAAAAAAAAAAAGACTGAACTAGGCACTTCTCAGGTATGTGTATACTTACACACATATATACATGAAGTATCACAGCAAGTCCAAACAAACCAAGACCTCAATGGTCCAAGTGATCCTGTCCCCTCACTTAAAGGCAAAGATACTGAAATGCCAAGACTAGAAAAGACTTGGCTATAGTCACACACAAATACCAATAAATATTAACTAACTGCATTATAAAACATTTATTTTTGTGTGCATGAGGGTAAAAAATTAAAAATACATAGTAAAAAAGATATGAATATGTTGTAGGCATAATATAGTCTTTGAATATTTTATGTATAATAGAATAAGACATATACAACATGAAACTGTCAGATACTTTATATTTATTTGTGAAATTATTTAATACATTAAATTGACAGACAAGCTTGTGATTTTATTGATACAGAAAACATCTCCAGCATACAAATTAAGACTTTCTTTGCAGTTTATATTCTTAGCACAGCTAAGGATACAAACTGAAGGATTTTCCCAGGATCATGGAGACACAGAGGTGAGACTCTAAGTAGGACCTCTTGATTTGCAGGATAGATCTTTATGGTGCCACACTTCTCTATTTTCTTCACTCTTAAGTTTATCTCCAATCTATCTTCTCTCTATCTTGCCTATTCATAATTGCTTACATGTTGCTTCCCCTTTTAGACTGTGAGCTACATGAGAAAAGGAAATATTCCCCTCCCCTTTCTTAGTACCTTCAACATTTAACATAATACCTGATACTTCATAGGAACTCAATAAACAATTGTTTTGTTTTGTTTTGTTTTGTTTTGTTTTTGACTTGACTTACTGGAAAAAAAAAAACAGCTTTTAATTTGAAACTTCTTAAACATAGATTCAGTTACAATTTAATACTTGTTTCCCTCCAGAATTTTAAACACACGGTCACACACTGTAAAAAGATTCTACTTTATTTTGCTGCTTTTCATTATATATTTGCTTAAATGGCTAATTTTGTCTATGTACTGAGTAAAAGTAGTAAGAACATTTCTCAGCTCTTTTATTATTTTTGGTACCATCATCTTAACATAATCTTAGCTATGGGATAAAACAAGATTAATTTGATAAACTGCAAGTAAGCCTGATGAAATATTTTAAAGAAAAGTGTTCTGGATGATAGCAGATTCCCACAATTCTTGAAATCATTGATACACTCTCTGAAGTTATAACTACAAAATACAATTATAAGAACTAAAATTGTCAACTTTAACTATTAGATAGTGTTTCTGAAAAGATAATCTACTCCATAAATTAGTATCAATGATCACTTTTTGGGAAGCATTTTTTGGTTTTCTGGGTGTAGTTAGGACTGAATCATCTTGACAGGTGCATCCTTCTCTTCACTCAAAAACCTCTACATTTACATGAAAGATGGGTAACTGTAATGTAACCATTTTTGCATGAATGTGTCTATTTGCATTAACCAGTACAGATTTCAAATTACACATCACATATTTTTATTAGAAAAGGAAGCTGAAGTATGGGTAATATTTTATCCATTTTAGGTACCCAATTCAGCATACCTGTTAGCATACATGCTATATAACTCATTCTACATAAGCAATCAAAAGAATAGTGGATGCCCGTGTGGGATAATGTTTAATGCAATTGCTTAGTTTCAATTTTAATGAAAGCATTAGAAAGTATTATAATTTTTCTTTTGTGTCTATTTACTAACTATGTGCCTCATAGTAATTTTCTTTTTCTTAGAGAAAGGAAATCAGAATTATTAAAACTCTTCCAGATATCTATTTCCCTAACAAAATGTGGCTATTTCTTCTCCTGTTAGGCAAACTCTTGGTCACCAATACTCAAAAAAATGTATAATTTTTTACAATAATACATGAAAGAACTTTTTAAGTGGAAAAAAACTATTTGATGATATTAAGAGTATGACAATCAGCAAAACTCATTTGAGAAAAGTCATTGGACTGCTTTTATTTTTAAACAAGAGAAGAAAAACTAAGGCATGAGGACAGCTGTGGGTGGCTATGCATCGAAGATCCCATTAAAGGCCCTAGGTTAGCTGCAGGAGGTTTCAGTATAGTTCAGTCTGGGTGACAGGATATTTCCATGTATGCTTCCTTTCCGTTGTTATCTTCCGGCAAAGCTTCCTGTGTGCTGCTCATGAGTCCACCTCCTCCACCCCCAACAGTTTCCTGATGTGAATTAGGTTTGATGGAGTGTGGGCAACAGGAATTTGCTTCACTACTCCGAAAGTGTACAGAAGGAGAGCCCTGATTATTAAGCTCCAAGATTCTAATCACTGCTAAATGATCTCAGTGATGAAAAAAATAAAACATATGTGCACAAAGGAAGGTTAGAAAATCAAAGATATGATCAGAAACACTCTATAATTAAAACTACATTGATCAGAAAATTTAAAGCTAGAAGGGATTTTTGAAATAATCTTTAAGTCCAGGATCACTATTTTTAAACTGAAAATCCTAAAGAGTAACCTGAGACAAAGAAAAAATTATGCAGTTTGTTCAAGGTCATGGGGTAGTTGGTAGCAAAGGTCAGATTCAAATAAAGGTCTTCAGACTTTTAGTTCTGAATTCTTCCACTTATATCATCCTGCTTGTTTGAAGCATGTAGCCTTTTAATTCAGAAAATCAACAAGCAGCATTTGTTGTAAACTGTTTGTTCTTCCATTTTTCTAATTTGGGGGATATGAGAGATACTAAATAAACATAATTAGTGACCTTTCAATTGTTAATATTTAACATAGTAAGTAAATTCGGTTACCTTATGAGACAAGAATTTGTTTTAAAAAGTCCCAGTGATGTAGTAGAAAGACTACTAGGGCCAAGAGTTACTTATATATCTGAGTTCTCATCCTTTCTCTGATGATAATCTAAGTAGATAAGGTAAAGTAAGATATTTATGACTAAGTTATTTCATCTCTCAAAGCTGATTACAAAATGAGAATTGTGCATGTGTGTGTGTGTGTATGTCTTATACTATATATATAAGGACTATTCTAAATCTTATATCCTAGGTTGCCACATATAGATATCAGAAATGCAGCTTCCCAGCATTTATTTGTCATTTTTTCTACATGTAAATACTGTTGATATCAATAGAGATATCACTGATATTAATATAGGTATCACTGAATGGTGAAATTAGTTGAGTTGTATTTAATAGATCCCCTCTACCTAAAAGAAACTTGCCAATATATATTTTTGATGCTTAAGTTTCACCAATCATTTTATGTCTTGTGAAGGGAGTTTTAGAAAATAACCATTGGGCAGGGACTTGCAAAGACAAAGGAAAATATCAAGAAAAAGGTAGATATTTAATTTATTTTAAAATGTGTTCTCTCATGTGGATTATGAGCTGCCCAAACATTGGTGGGTCATCTAAAAGCAGTCATTAAAACCCTAGATTAATCAAGGGAAGACAACTTGATTGTAAACCATATGCTATCACCTTCCTTTATGAATACATATCTTACTAATAATTGCAGGATCAGGCCTTGAGAACGAGTCAAAGGAAAAAAGAAAAGAACAGTAATATTCCTAACTGCAATTCATTTCAAAGAGCAGCTGCATAAACATGAAGCGTGTGAAATGATTTTGCCAACATTTTAACTCTTCCATTCCTAAATTCATTGGGAGAGAGAGAAAAGAAGAGAAAAAAATTGTTGGGAAGATAGAAGGCCTCACTGCTAAATATTTTTAAGGGACTGATGAACCATTAGATTATAATACTGATTGGAATCAACTATTTTTAGTCAAGTTTGAACTCAATTATGACTTGGTGTGAGGAACTGAATCTAGAGACACATAAAAACACTTAATTAGGAGCATGGAAGTTATACAGAGAAATCAAGTCACCCCGTTATTATCCAGTATTTCCATCTTTCTCTCTTCCTTTCTACCCCAATGCTTATTTTCATTTTCCTTGATAATCTCAGCACCTGGATCATACTTATTTCACACAACAATATTATTCTCCACAATGCCAATGATGAACTTAATGACAGTTTTGACTCAGAAATGGATTTTCATCTCCTCTGAGATGGAATCTCAGCTATGGATCCTGACAACCACATACTGAACATCTTTCTCACATAGCTTTTATTATTTTTCTGAAGTCTTGATACTTAATGGTGATCATAAAGGGTAATGGTGACAAATAATGATTTTCTACCTTCCTGATCTTGCTGTGTATTCTATATGTCATATTCTCTTCCTGTTCTCTGACTTTGCAAATCTTTTTCCTCTTTCCAACATCAGCATAATGGAAGAAGATGGATATTGAGGATTAAAATAAGGGAGTGATGAAAGTCATAAATTGAGTCACCTTTAAAACATGAGCAAAAGGGTTAACCTAGAGAAAGGAATGTAGTGGAAGATAAGGTTAAATAAAAAGGCTGAGGTCAAAATATTAATCTTGAATAGTTGGATAATGACGAATTTAGAGCAGGGAACTGGAAAAAAATCAATGTAATATCGAAGGAACACCAATTAGGAGACTATTGTAATATCAAGTTATGAGAGGATAAGGCCTTGAAGGATGGTTATGGTAGTGAGAATACAAAGGAAAGAAAAAAACATGAGAAATTGTAAAGGGAGTACATCCAAGATAAAGAAGATAAGGGAAAGAATAAGATACAAAAGAATATTTTTTTTCTTTTCAAAATCCTATCGATGGGAAGGGTAGAAAAATTTTAAAAAGATAAAAGCCCCTATAGTTTCCTAACTAACATCACAGAAAAACTAGAACTAGAAGGACTCCAGAGTCTCTAGAGTTCATTGTTCACATCATTTCATTGATTGTTTCAGGATCGTAACAATTTCCATATTAGAGGGAGGGAGGAAGAGAAGGAGAAAGGGTAAAAGAGAGAGAGAAACAGAAACAGAGACAGAGAGACAGAGTGATGAAAAAAGATACACAGACAGATACAGAAAGAAACAGAGAAAAATGATTTGAGGAGAAGAGTTCACAAGACCTTATTTAACTAATTCATAAAACCAAAGGATTCTCACACATACAGATAGACTGCGTCCTCCCTGTCTCTCCACACCCACACACACCTGCTGCCACTAGTCTCACTGCAGTCATCAGTAAGGTTAAATTAAATAGCAGGGAGCAAACTTGACACCTCCAGACAACTGAACTACTTTAATAAGATACATACTATGGTACCTATCTAGAGAGAGATCAAAAACGATAAGCATTCAGCTCCATTTGCCCAAAGAAGCAAATAATACATTATATTGGATCATGTGATTCTCCTAGTTCTTGACTGTGGAATACTCATTGATATGCTAAATCCAAATATTTCTAATGTGTCTCCCTTTCATTAATGCAAATTATGCACAGACCCTCACATATGCGCTTAGTTGATGTGCAGACATTTTGCAAATCATTCTTTCAGATGGGGCCAAGGGAAACAGCACATTGATTCCCACAAATAGAAACACCAAGGGGTTAGTAGTCCACTCCAAGCATAAATCGGCAGTCAAAACCTCAATACCATATACTTATTTGCCTAGCCCACACTTTCACCCTTTTGGCTAATACCCTGTATTTTAAGCAGTACGAGTTATCTCTGGACCTCCTTTAATGCTATTGCTCTCCCACACAAGCAATATATGTGAACTGAAAACATTTATTTTTAATCTCCAAATAGAATATGAGTGCAAAATTCATCCTGCTTAGGGATTATTTTTGCTAAATTCAGAAGAAGAGGGACGCTTGGCACTTGCATGTTATTGGAAATTCCCCAAACGCAGACAACAAAAGCTCAGTCAGTTTAATCAAATTATCAGCTTTTCCTCAGTCTGTGTTTAGTCTGTGTTTGTCTAATGTCCGGGTGCATATTTTCTACTTAAGAAAATCAATAAATCTGCTACTTTTTAAAAAAGGCACATTTCAAATGCAGTATACAGTGTATTGCACTATCTGATCCAGCAATCTGCCTGCTTCTGCCCCACAGAAGGAAGGAAAATGGAACATGCCGGATGAGTTTAAAAAATGATTTAGAAACTTGTATTTGAAAGGATGATGCAAGGGAGGTATCCCACCAATCTCTCCTAATTCAAAACCATGCAGTGCCTTTACTGCCATGAAAAAAATGTAGTTCTCAAAGTGATGCTACTGTCTTCTAATGTATAAATAGATTGGGCACAAGTATCATGTGCCATGCGAGTGGGATCATAGCTTTGTAGAAGGTAAATTTAGAATTCTTAGGTAGAATGCTTATTCTTGTAATGTTATGTTACAGACACAATTGTTAGTTTTCTGTTTATCTTGGATCTGACAACATCCCTATCTTTATTACTTGTTTTCCTTTTGTAAATATTTGAATTGTTATTCTAACCTGTAATATTCATTTTTTCCAACTGTGAGAAATTATCATTTTGCTCCAAGAACATTTCCTCATGTCCAACCTGATCTAAGGTTCTCTGCTATTTCCTTAATTTTTCTTTTTTAACAATGTCTCTACATAAGCAAACATAATTGGACTGCTTACTAAACCATTTTAAGTCTAAAAAGTCTGGATAAATGAGATGTTTATTTGAATTTTTTTTTCCTGTAAAGATCACCTTTGCTGTAAATCAAATCTGGAATTTAGGTTTGTGCCAAGACTGATGAAAATAAAGCCAGAGACTTCATGGTTAAGTATTGGCTTTCTTTCGTGTCTGCATATTATCCTTGAACTCTTTTTAATCAAAATACATGGTCTCCTTTTGCTTGCAAATCAGATTCAGTGCCAATTAAAGGGAGAGGAGGAGAGAGACTGATGTGGGATAGATGGCAGGTAGAGAGATAGGGAGTGGGAGTGGAAAATGAGCATTGAAAAGAACCATGTCTCTAGGTTGTGGATTAGTTATTATTATCATTTAAGAAAATTCATATAATTTTTATTATTACTAAGGAATGACATAAGTAATAAGTAATTTTGCTTAGGTCCTTCACAAAAAGTTCTACTCTATTGACTTACCAGGCTTTAGAGGTAAGTTTTAGCTTTTCCAGAGCTGTGCCAGAATATAGGCTCTGAAAAGCTTCTACCAAGCACAAAAGACTTTGAATGTCCACCCAGGAAAAACTGTCTCCAGTAAAAATGATTGACAGCCTAGCTAAATTCATACAGACTCATCACTAGTTTTTCTGCTAGGGGATGAGCAGACAGAACTCTCAAAGTCTGTATTTGAAAGTGAAGAGGAATTGAGATTTAGGTTAACGAAGGTACTACATCTATCAATAAAATTGTGCAAGTTCAAGTTTTAGAAATAGTTGAAATTTCTGTTATATACATACACATATATATGTGAATATAATATATATATATATATTTATAATTCATATATAATTTATAATTGTAATATATAATATATATTTATAATTCATATCTTAGACATAGTAAATAGAATTTTAGGTCTGAAATCAGAAAGACATGAATTCAAATCTGGCCTCAAGCACTATCAGTGTGAACTTTGGACAAGTTACAACCACTGTTTTAGCTTTTACAATTATAAAGTGGGGATATTAACAGCATCTGTTTCCCATGATTTTTATGGAGATCAAGTGCAATATTTGTAAAGTATTCAGCATAGTTCCCCCACATAGAGTAGGTACCTAATGCTTATTTCTTTCCTAAGAAATCATAAAATCAAAAATTTAATGCTATAAGGGGCCTCAGATTATTAATTGGTCAAAGTAAAATGGGGTCCATGTACAGATTTCAAGACATTGGTCAACTTGAATGGAATGTGTGTGTGTGTGTGTGTGTGTGTGTGTGTGTGTGTGTGTGTGTAATTAGTTTCCTATGTAATTCTCCCTCTGGGATTTTTTTTCAAGCACTTAAAAAAAATTCTGAGGATTCCATAGCTTCATCATATTGTCATAAAAATCAGTGACACAAAATAGGTTAAGAACTTCTGATTCAATACACCCCATACTTTTTTTAGAAATGAAGAAATGGAGGTCATGATAAATTAAATGACTCATTCTTAGGACCCACACATAGTAAGCAGCAGAAACAGAATGTGAAATTAGGTGTTCTAACCCCCAATCTAGTATCTAGAGCTCTTTTCAGTACAATTAACTAAATCTGGAGCTCAGCAATAAGAACTGATTTTCCCAAATCAAATGGAATTGAGCAAAGGCAATCCCCTGGAGGTCAGCGGATACATGGATATTATTTTCTGCTCCTCCTGAATTTAAAAAAGGAGATGAAATCTCTGTTTCACTCCAGAAGGATGAGGAGTTGCACTTGAATATGTGGGGGGGGGAAAAAACATCCCAACAACACTGCCTCTTTCATTCACTTGTAAGATTTAGGAGAAAGATTACAGTTAGTATAAGAGAGACCACCTACGGGGCAAAGGGGTATGTAGGGAGGAGACAACATGAATCAGTTCATAGTGAAGCATTTTTTAAAATTAACCACATTTTCATCCTATAACATTTGTAACAAAGCTTCTACTTTGTGTGATATATGAATATGAAAGCCCCTGTCATCAAAGAACTGGCATTCTGATTTGAGGGAAATTATTCACCTCACTTTTTTAGTGACTCTGACTGTTATTAGTTAGCTGGTGGTTTCTTCTGTTGTTTATATGAACCCTTTGCAGTCAGTGGGAAAAAAAGGTATTGCTTTTGCAATGAATCGGCTTAGTGGAACAGGGTAATAGGATGACCACTGTGACCAGTCATTAACTAAAACACAGCTGGGAAGAGGCTATAATCCCCCAATTTCCCTTACAAATGTGGTAAATAAATATTCAAATGAAGTAGTGTACAAATTTGCATATGTGTAAAACAAAAGCCCAGCTGAAAATGTGGTTCAGATGCCCTACTCATGAATCTTTCTTGTCTACCTATTATCTTCCTACCTGAGATTACCCTTCCTTTGTACTCAGCATTCAGGAAAAAAAACTTATTTTCATTAGCTGGAATTTGAAATATTACCAAAAAACCATTGTGCTTTATTATGTAACATTAAATATTATAACTTTGCATACATATATCTTATTTTCCATTAGGCTGGAAGTTCCCTGAAGGCAGGAATCCTATCTTATTTATTTAATTTTTTGTAAATCTGTCTACGTATTCTCCTACACAAAAGGATATTCATAAAAAGGAAAGAAGGAAGGAAGAAAGGAAATGACGGATAGAGGGAGGAAGGAAGTGTATAGTGTTTGGAAAATATTTTAAATCCTCTTTGGTTTTTAATTGATGCAATTATCTACTTCAGTAAAACCCATTTTTCAAAAAATAAAACCCTCCAGCTTCCAAACATCAGTTCTACCCTCTTTAAAGACTCACCAGTTTAAATCTAATTTTCCCAAATATTTTTATTACTGTGCATATCTGTTAATAGGACAAACTCCATTATATTTTAACAATTTTGACGCTTTAAAAACGACCTTTATTGCACTATTAATCCCAGAATTTAATTTAGGCAAAAACTTTGGACAATTTTCTCCACCCAATCATTAATTGGACAGAATAATGGTGTCATTATGAATGAATGAATGAATGAATGAAATGTATTAGTTAAAAGCTTGCTATGTATCACACATAGTATTAAGCTATTAGCAAGATTCGTTTATTACTTTTTGTTTCTTCAGCTTCTCCTGAGATTTCAAACTGATTATAAAAAGTCATTCATTCATCAATGAGCATTTCTATAATGTGATCTGATCTGGAGGTCATATTTCTTAAGAACTGGTCTAAATGCAATATATTATCAGTTGGTCCCAAAATAAGTATTAGTATTACTTGGTAACAATTTGTGTTTCTTTTCTTCTACTCCTCCCCTACTTTCTCATTCTTCTCCCTCTCTTTTTTCTTCCCTCTTTCCTCCTTTCTCCTTTCCTCTCCTTTTGTAGTAATTTTTGGAACTAAAATTATAGGGCACACTTGATCTTTAGGCTCTAACTACCATGCTTACCCTTAAGGTGTATAACTACTGTTCCCAAAGTGAAGGAAGATAATTGAAAGATGAGACAGCTCAGCCCATAAGTTACTTAAGGGAGGACACTGGGGATTTCCCCAGGATAGAAAGTAAAAGTGGGGGTGGGGAAATGAGGAATTGAGGATGAAGAATTTACCAATTTTTTAAAAAGAAATTTAAAACAAAATTTCTCCAGTTAAATATCTATAGTATGGAAAGAAGTGGACTAAGGCCAAGACTGAGAATTGCATGTAGGACCCTAATCCTACCTTCAAGTTCCCACAGGTTGTGACTGTAGCAGGTGTCTGGGAATCATTTACTGCTGTTTCCCCCAAAGAAGGAACAGAAACAACAAAATATTCAAGGCCCAGGAAGTTCATAGATAACAAAAATTGGCTCTCCTTTATTAGATCTGGAAGTTGTTTAACTTAGGTCTGGAAAATATTTTTGCTTTTCAGAAATGAATATTGCCAAATAATCTTAATCCTCTGAATTGAGGGCTGTGGATTATTTGCTTCTATTACTCGTGATTTTAGAATTGGGTCCCTTAATACAACACTTTTAAAGGAATTAATGGGAAAACAAGAGTGTCCCAAGGCTGTATTTAGATAAGTCAGTCAGATCTCATTATGTTACTGTATTGCGGCTTTGTAATTTGCTCTCTGCCATTCTGAATGGTTTCAGGCTCTTATATTCTTGGAAGTAATAGTGGTTCTCCAAGGATGAAGCAATTTATAAACTTTATTATAAAAATAGTTAATAAGCAATCAGAAAATTATGTGATTCAATAAATGGATTATGTGATTTAATCACATATGGATTTTGGGGGGAAAATGCATGAGCAAAGCCACACACTTCAGGCAAAACTAATTTTAACTCTAATAATTATAACAGCTAACATACAGCACTTTCATATTTGTAAAGCACTTTATTAGTATTATCTTGTTTTATCTTCACAATAATCTGGGGGAAAGGAGAGGATATAGGTTATTATTATTCCCATTTTACAGAAAATTGAGGCAGACTGACTAAGTGTTTGAAGCTGGACTTGAACTCAGCTCTTTTTAACTCCTCATCAGAACTCTCTCTATTTGCTGTACCACCTCATTGCCAATATAAGAAAGAGATAAACTACAAGAAATGAAAGGACACAGAGAAATACTT
This sequence comes from Sarcophilus harrisii, assembly GCF_902635505.1. Taxonomy (NCBI): domain Eukaryota; kingdom Metazoa; phylum Chordata; class Mammalia; order Dasyuromorphia; family Dasyuridae; genus Sarcophilus; species Sarcophilus harrisii. The sequence goes on along the minus strand of NC_045426.1, from coordinate 182,980,196 downwards.
TTAGATAAAATTTAAGAATTAAAGGAAAACTAAAACAAATTTCCTTTTAGATGATGTTTTTTGACTGTGAAAAATCTTTTTGTTTTCTTTTGAAAACATGGAACAAGCCTCTGAATCCAGAGAATTACTTACCTTAATAATTATTCTAACTGATTTATTCAAAGTTCAGGGTGCTTTTAAGAATCAAATTTCAAGGATTATGGCAGTGAAATTATGAACATTATTTTGAAAAGTGGGTGCAAAGTTTGTAAAATGTGTGCAGAATGTGACAGAACATCTAATTCATCCAACTGATCTCAATGTTTGTGTTTCCCTTTTGTTTTATAGATTTTAAAATTGATTTTTAAATAAGCATATCACATTTTAATAAAATATTAACTCATCATACTTGTTCACATAAAGAATGGGTAACAGCAAAACATTGAAAAAAGTGTGTGATGAGCTGAAATAAATTTCTTTTCAGCTAAGACACCTTTAATTTCTGTTTGGAGTCCTTCAAGAGCACATAGGCTTATTTAAGATCTATAGTGAAATTTGACAACACCATCTACTCAAGATCCAATGTAATTCATATCTTCTCTATTTTGTTTCAAATTGAGTAGACTTTTTTTTTAAAGGCTTCCTTTGCTCTCTATCTTTTTTTTTTTTTTTTAGTGCCAACTTCAGTGGCTGTCACATTGCACATAGAATTAATTTCATAACCAGTTGCAAGTCAAAGAATTTCAGAGTCCATTTAAAGAAAGGAATGAATGAAAGGCTAAAATGATTCATACCTCATATGACAAAATTAACGGGGAGGAAGAAAATGTTTCATTCATTATGGCAGGTATCTTTTTTATCAGGTAGCCTGTTTAAGCAAACACCATATGTTGAGCGGCTGAGTCTGAGGTCATGGCTACCCCAGAATTTGAGTGGTTGAGTGTATTTTTGTATGCTTTCATTACAAGGTACAATGTACAGTTAAGAAACACGCTTGTGGCGCCAGCATGTGATTATGGCAAGACAGGCTGACCACTGGGAAATTGCTGAGCTAACAGGGAGAGGAGTCGGGCTGGACTGTGCTGTGGCCAACTAAGCAGACAGCCGCCCAACACACCTTCTGAAGCACTCTCTATTGGAAATGCTCATCTCAGCAACAGATGATTTAATGAAGCCAAAACTTCATACATTTTCAAGGAGTCTGGTTATGAATCTTCCTGCTCTTCTATTTTGGAAAGTTCCTCATACCTAATTTTTTTAAAATCTTCTTTCTATTTACATTTGAACCATTCAGATTCCATTACCTCCTCTTCCTCCTGGGGGGAAAATGACCTAACCACAGTATAAAAAAGTAGGCATTTGGCAGCCAAAATTTTGTTGAGAGACCCATTATATGAGGCAGGTATTGGTTAGACACCTTAAATATAGTGACTTTGTCATTCCTACACAATTTCTATTAGCCTACATTTTGGTTTTGTGTCTTTTTTTTTTAAACTGGTGGTCAAAAAGTTATTTTGCCTCTTTATTTCATAACATGTAAAATTGGAGATTTATCTTTTTGTCATTCAAAGCAGCTTGCTTATATGGAGCACTAAAAAATAGTTAAATGAAGAGAGAGTTTACAGAGAGTGACATCTGATAACCATGACAACTCAGAAAGCAATAAGAAGAAATTTGGATCTCTATTGCTTCTCTTCTGAGCAACAGAAAAACTGGAGATGAGGCAAACAGTGCCCTGATGGTGGCTAAGTTACTGCCTGGTCTCAGTATGATATATCAGATGGAAGCTGGGGCTTGGGGCTTGAGTAGGTTGGAAAGGAAACAAAAGAAAGAAAAGCCACCTGGTGTCATTGTTTTCATCAGCCCTGAAGCACACTTTTTTTACGGAATGAACAATATGCAAATGATAGTCATCATAATACTCCTGCAATGTTTCTGATTATTTGAAAACTCTTCTTAAGCTTTCTCAGAATTAAGGATAAAAGATGTCTGAAAAAGAAAGAAATTAGATTGTAGTTTGTAAATTTCTTTAAAAATTATTTAGGGTGACAGAAACATCTAATTTTGAATTTATATAAGCACTTTATTTTAAAGTTTATTATGGAAAATCAGAATTTTAGCAACATCAACATCGAAAAGTTAGGACTGATTATCACCTTTCTTTGTTTTTTTTCGGTCTTTCTGCTTTTATTCTAGTCTTATTCTCTACATCTGATTCTTGTCTTCTCTAATTTCTTTTCTCCCTTAAAATGTTCTCTTTCCTTTATGCTTTTAAATATATCTTAAGGTCTCCTTCAGTATATTCAGGCCATCTGTCCTTGCCATACTAAATTGGCATTTGTGGACACATGGTGGCCTCCTCCAGACTGACGGCAGTCTCTTCAGTATAGCTAAGAGAAATGACCTGACAGCAGTGGTAAGAAACATATAAAAATCTATCAAATATGAAAAAAAATTTAAGAGAAAAAATCCACAAACTTTCTCTTTATTTTTCTCCTCCCCCTCATTTTTTTTTCTATTTCATATTATATTTTGCTGGTTGGGGTGTACCCTTAGAGACAACATGCATAATTTTCTGCCAATTTGATTATATTCTTGGGGTGGGGGTTCATAAAGTGAAATAAAAAAAAGGAAGAAAAAGTTAAGCTATTTAAAAATAGATCACACTGCTATTATTTTCATTTAGCATACCTAGTAAATATTAAAATGTCAAAAAAGGTGATTTTCAACTAGAAATTATTCCTGATTTTTTTTTATTTTTCTTATTTATAAAGAGGGTTTAGTATGCTCATTTTAAAAGACATTTTTATAAGAGTTGTGCTACCAAATTGTATATGTGTGTGTGTGTGTGTGTGTGTGTGTGTGTGTGTGTGTGTGTATTTATATCAGGGTTTATACATATAGTAAAAAGACAAAAAAAAAAAATTAAAGAACCATAGTTCAATGATTTAAATCTTATGAGTGAAACTCATAAGTTCATTCTTCTGCCAGTAGGAATTTCTGCCATTTTTTTAAAAATTGCTGTTGAAAATTGATTTGTTTTATTTCTTTAGAGCATTATGTTGCTTTATTAAAGCATTTTAAATAATGAAAAAGAGAATTAGATGTAAAATAGTGCTTTATTTTCCATAACAGATGCTCTATGAATTATATGTACTTATGTGAATTTCTGAGCTATTCATAAGTACTCAGAAAACTTATAAAGCCTGTTATGTTTAACTGGATAGAAGGAAAAAAGATATTTCTGACAGCCTTGTGGACTAAACTTCGCTTATGTCAAAAATGCTAGGCATCTGCTTTCTACATCTTCTAAGGATGGCTGTATAGAAGGAAAGAAAGCCACATACAACTGAGCTTTAATCCTCGAGTTTAAAACTTTAATCCAAAGTTATCACATTCTAGAACTTGAGTACCCAAGTGATTGAGCCTCCTGTCAGATAAGTTGTGGTGGAAACAATAATTATGAACTATATTTTTACCATCTATAATATTCTGCAGATCATTCCAAATTAGAAAGCTTCTATTTCCTCTCCCTACTGCTAGATAATCTGTTTAATTTTTTTAACTAAAAAAAAAAGAATACTAGCATGCCTGAATTTGTAAATTTTGGATGGAATAATAAAAATGTGACTCTTATATTGAATGGTTTAAGTCAAGAACAAGGCTTCTTGGTTATGGCAGCAAAATGCACACCGAGACACCTGAAATCCCACATCTTCAAACTAAATGAGGATTTAGGTATCTCCCTATAGAAATCCACTCTGAGAATATTTTTGTTGCATTTTCATCAGAATCAAAACTGGGCTACCCCCATTCTGTGATTTTTTTTAACGGAGGTGGGGGGCGGCATCAGAGGGGGACAAGAGAGTGAGGCAGAGGGAGGAATGTAATTTAGGAGGCAATGAGATTCATTAAGAAGTGGGTGTTTATCAGTGTGTGTCTTACACTGCTCGGTGATTTTTATAGAACTTCCCCCCCACCTCAAAACATCATCTGGTGGGTGTTCAGTGGGCTCTTTTGTTATTCAATCTGTTAATTGGAATTTTGCAACAAATCTGAAAAGAGGAACAAAGTACAGTAGAAAGAATTTATTTTAAAATTCAGAAATGTGAATGCCAAAGTCAAAACAAAAATGTCATTGCACATGAGCAGAAAAATAACAAAGAAAAAGGTATAAATCTGAAAAGAACCGCACCCCTTGAGAAACTTAAGGCTAGAATTAGAGAAATGTTGAGATAGAAGAATCCAAACAACAAACATCTATCAAGTGAGTAGATAAAATAAAAGATACATACACACAAAACACCACACATGTCCCATTGTGCACATAACAATCTCTCCAGCCTTATCTTACATTCTCTCCACATAACTCTATATATTTATACTCTAGTATAATTGATCTATTTGCAACCCCATTACAAGCTAGGTGGTGCAGTGGATAGAGTGCTGAGCCTGGGTTAGAAAACCCATTTTCCTGACTTTAAATGTGGTTTCTGATACCTACTAGTTATGGAATACTGGACAAATCTAATGCTGTTTCCTCTTCTGTATAAAATGAGCCAAAGTGGAAAAAAGCAACAATATCTTTGCCAAGAAAAACCCAAATGGATTCACAAAGCATCTGGCTTGACTAAATGACACCAACAATAAACTAACACATGTTTGTTTTCATGTCTTTGGCCATACTATTCCCCATACCTAAATGTCTTACCTTGCTTCCCTTGTCCCCAGATTTCCCCCAACTAGAATTCCTACTTATCCTGTATGGGTACCTTCAATTCCATTTCCTCCAGAAAGACATCTCTAATCATTGCCCTACCTCATCTCCACACATACTCACACATATATAAATTGACAGTTTTCTTTTCTGAACCTGATGCGGTTCATTAGCCTTGTACTACTCTGGTGTATTTACTTTACTTTGCAGTATAAACTAGAAGTTCCCTGAGGGCAAAGGCTTGCCTTTTATTTCTATCACATTCTACCTTCCATCAATCTTATTGGCATGGATTCAGCATCCTGTCTATTGACTAAAGGTCAGAAACTATCATTTTTTAATTTATGTATCACTAGTACCTAGCACATTTAGCATCTAGTATGTGTTTAATAAATGTTTATTTATTTATTTTATTTATAATTTATTTATTATATGTACAGATAAGGGAAATTCTTTGGGAAAATTTCCTACTAAGTTCCCAAACTATCCACCAGGACACATAGAAAGATCCTCAAGCCTTTTTGAAATTATCATAACCCCTTTATTCAATTATGTAGAAAAGAAGAATTCAAAGGGAATGTATTTTCAGTTTGGTGTAAAAATTTAATGAAAGACCCTCTTAATGTTCTAGTTTTGTTCCAGTTTTAGGTAGTTTCAGAAAATGTAGTTTCAGTTGCTATTTCAAACTTGTTCACTAGGTGTGTTTTCTTTTTTAATTTAAGTAGAAAAAAAATTGACGGCCTGGCTTTGATGTACTTTTATAAGATTTACCAAATCAAATATTATAATGAATCTCAAGTATTTCATAATTAAAAAAACTGGGAACATGAAGTTATAGTCCCTGACAACAAATCATAAGATCTATACATAAATATAACAACTGAATATGTTATATGTGTATATATAGAATTTTAATTTCTTTAGTTTTATTTGATATGTCATGAGTAATTAAATAAAAGACATTTCTTTTCATATAAGTAAACATCATCTTTTGGGGAGTGAATAATTTTCTCAAGTACTTTTTTATCTTTTTTGATAATTCTTACTAAATATGTATATAGATGATTTCAAATGAGATATTTGTAAAGTGTTTATCACAGTGCTTGATACATAGTAAGTAATTAATAAATGCTTATTCTCTTCCCCTTGTCAAGAATGTATAAATTCTGCATGTGTGTATGTAAAGATAGAGAGAGATAAACATTGTATAGCATTAGTTATATATACATAGTGATTTCTGATTGGCAAATCTGATGTTCTTTTCTGCATCTTTGATACTCTCACCTACCCTCTACTGTATACACCTCTATCTCATTTGCTGGATTTAACCTTATCCCTTAAATGAGGGCATATCCTAAGGCTCTGTCATAAGTCCTTTTTTCATCTGTCCTTATAATCAGTTCTTTCACAACTTCAACATCTTTCATGAATTTAATTCTCATCTCTGTCCAAATAATTCCCAGAAATATATTGAGTTCCATATCATTAATTTATCTTCTAAGCATTTTTAATGGATGTCCCATTGCATCAAAAATCATGTCTAAAACAGAACTCATTATATTTCCCTCAAACCTATCCCTTTTCTTAACTTTCCTGTGTTTTTAAGGGCCCCACCATTCTTCTCTTCATAAACTTGGGTTCAAGACCTCAACATTTTATTTGACTTTCCATGTTCATCCAAAGAGTTGCCAAATCCAGTCATTTTTGCATCTGCAGTGGTTTTTACATGGGTGCCCACTCAATATACTTAGTTCCAGTTCTCATTAACTATCACCTTCAAGATTGCCATGATCTCCTAATTGGTCTCCTTGACTCAACTATCTCCCCACTACAATCCATGATCTACAGCTGGCAGTAATTTCCCTTAAATGAAAACTCATAATGGTACTCAATAAATTCTAATGACTCTTCATTGTTTCTAGAATAAAATAAAAATGCCTCTCGAACTTTTAAAGTCTTCTCCATAGTGATTCCAACCCACCTTTCTGGCCTACTTATACATTTCTTCTCACCTTCTACAATCTATCCAAATGGATCATCTTGCTGCTTCTTACATATATCAGTCCATCTCCCATTTTCCCAAATTTGCATTGGTCAACCCCCATACCTGGAATGTGCTGCCTTCTCCTCATATCTGCCCCATAGATTCCTTTACTTCTCTCACAACTGAACACAAGCACTACCTTCTATATGAAGGCTTCCCTCACCTTTACTAATGTAACCTCATTAAACTATGTTTATTTATTTTGTGTTTACTATCTATATATCTATAGATTTACATGTTGTCTCTTCTAATATAAGTCCTTAGAGAATAGGATATGGTTAATTTTTGTTTTGCACCACCTGTACCAAATACAGTGCCTAGCATATAAGTGTGATATCTAGTATCTTTCTAAATTTCATTTAGATTCCCTTTTTACAGTATACACACATACACACACACAGGCACACACACACATGATATAGTTGCCAGTAATTGTTTTAAATGAAAAATACCAATTCATAGGAATTTAAGTTCCATTTTTTCTTTACAATTGATTGGTTGGTTAGTCATTGAGGAGGGGAACTCCCAAACTAGAAACTCCCTGACCCAAGTCAGTTACTCATCTGTTACTTACAGTCTTAAAGAGTTTTCTGAGATTCAGAGAGATTATAGTTAAATAAGGAGAATATTCTAGGTAGGTTTTAAACCTAGATTTTCTTGGTTACTCTGTGGCACATTAATTCTGTTTATAATACTTTCCAAAAATAAGATAATTACATATTAAAAAAAAGAACTAAAGTATTGATAACAAAAGACTTCTTTTTTTTCTTTCTGTGTAAATAACAATTTTTTTTACTTATATATTAAGTATTATGCATTAAGCTAATATATTAAGCTATATACACAAAAAGACATTGTTGTTCTGGCTTGATTTCAAATAAGTGCAAAGAAACACAGTAAGGATGCTTTAATTCTATCCCTGTCAGAAATTATATAATAGAAATCAGAGCTAACACTGATGACATACCTAGGAGACTGAGTACTAATCTGATTTTTCAATAAATAGAAGGACTAGCACATGATAGTTTTCTAAAAAAAAAAAAAGATACAAGATATTAAAGGTCACTAGATTTTCTTTTTACACAAAATATTATATTCCCTATCATGCTTTGAGGAAGCAATTAGTAGCACAATGGATAGAGAACTAGGCTTGAAATTGGGGGAGATGAGGGAGTTCAAATTTGGTGTCAGGTACTTCCAATCTGTGAGACCCTGGACAAGTCACTTAATCCTGTTTTCCTCAGTTTCCTCAACTATAATATGAACTGGAGAAGGAAGTGGCAAACGATACCAGTGTCTTTGCTAAGAAAACCTCAAACAGGGTCATAAAACATTAAACACACACCTGTATTGATCAAACAGCCACAAAAATAAATCCTGTTTTGGTGAGAATAATAAATCTGGCTGTTAAAGATGTAAAAAAAAAAAAAAAAAAAAAAAAGAAATGAGAGAAGAGAATGAAAAAGGAAAAAAGGAAAGGAAAGAAAGAGAAGAGGAGGGAAAGAAAGGAAGAATACTCAACAGTGGGGAAAAGAATAAAAAGAAAATGCCGGAAGGGAGGAGGCAGACAAGTGAATGAAGAAGGAAAGAAAAGAGAAAGAAAATTGTTCGGAACATGTTCTAATGTTACTTTAATTTATACTATAAATAGCTAGGTTTTTAGTTCATTCAATTCATTTCAATGGTTCAGTCTAGATTAAGCCCCTCCTTGAAAGAGTATTCTAGTCCTAATTTGATTTCTCATATCCTGAGAACCCAGAATGTTTCATTAAGTAGCTGTGATAAAAAAGGGTAGACAGGAGTTAGAAATGAGTCATTCTCTCCTAAAGATTAGACAACAGGCCAGTGTGGTGCTTAGCCATACTTAGAATATCCCTGACATTATGGAATTATTACTGGGACAGGATGGGGAGAAAGATGTCTATTTGGTCTGATGAAGCAGCCTAAGTTACAGTGTTTTACTATAATGATTTTCAGTCAGAAGCCAAATGTCTTTCCTATTGTACATTTCTAGCCTTCAAATAAGCAACAATGATTCTAATAGTCTAATAATCTTTCTTACTAACTAGAGAATTGTTTTTCAACATAGGTGATTCTATATAGCTAGAATTGAAAATGTGGTGAGATTTTGAGTGATGAGAAAACAGGATGACAGATATCTGAATTTTGCAATGCAGCTACCAGCAAAATCTTTAGAGCCACCCAATCAAATTGAAGTGGACAATTTAGCATTTGATGAGCCTGTCAACATCAACTTGTTTAATTCAATGGGATGTGCTGACTTCCATGTGATTAATTGGCCTTCACTTCCTACAAAAATAATGTACACCAGATAATTCCCAACCATCTATTTCATATTGGTCTGAATAAATCTATCTCCCAGCAGCATCTGACTCTGGTTCCGGTGGAAATGGGCAAGCACTTTTGGTGTTTGGAAAAAGGTACTAGATTGATCATCTAAAAGATTTTTGTTCAATCCAGCTCTATTTTTTTTATTATTATTATTTCAATGGTTCAGTCTAGATCAAGCCCCTCCTTGAAAGAGTCCTAATTTGATTTCTCATATCCTGAAAACCCAGAATGTTTCATTAAGTAGCTGTGATTAAAAAAAAAAAGGGTAGCCAGGAGTTAGAAATGAGTCATTCTCTCCTAAAGATTAATACAATATAAAATACAATAAAAATATATAATTAATAATCATCTATACAATCCTAAGAAAATTACCTAATCTCTCTGGGACTCTTAAAAAACTTCAACTGATAATAGTTAAAGTTCTTTACAAATTTCATCCTGTGAATGAACTTGTATTAGAATATATTTACTATAAGAACAAATCATTCTATTTGAAGAAAAATATTTGTTGAAATTTTTGACAGTACAAAAATAGTCTTAATGGAGGTATCCCCTCTCCTGTAAATATATATATATATATATATATATATATGTGTGTGTGTGTGTGTGTGTGTGTGTGTGTGCCAGACTAAACAATATTTATGATTATTTTTGGGCCCATCTTATCAATTTTATAGTTCTCTATATTGATCTCCATACTAAAAATACTAAAAAGTTCTATAATAGACATGTTTTGATAGTGAGAATAATATATCTGGCTGTTAAAGATGTTTTCAGGCACAAAAGAACCATCCACAATCTCAAAGAAATTTGTGTGCTTAAATATTATTCACAAGAGAAACTAATAGGAGGAAACATGGAGCCATTTTCAAGAAAAGAAAGACTCAGATCATATAAAAGACTTGAAACTATTTCACATGAAGATTAGTCATAATCTTCATGTTTTAGCAGATGAAATTGGGGGATATGATAATTATATTCACCCTTTTTAAGTACTATTAAATGGAAGAAGAATTAATGAATTCTATGTCTATGTCTAGAAAACAAATCTGATATGAATGGGTATATTAGAAAAAGGAAGGTTCTTGAATCAATATAAGAAAAGTTTAGGAATATTTACATATGAATGGTGCAATGAATAGAGTTCTGAGCCTGAAGTCAAGAAGATCCAAGTTCAAATCCAGCCTCAGACATTTATTAGCTGTGTAACTCTGGACAAGTCACTTAACCCTTTCTGCCTCAATTTCCTCATCTATAAAATGAGTTAGAGAGAAAACTCCCAAAAAAGTTACAAAAAGTCAGACACGACTGAAGTGACTGAAAAATCACAAAACAACAAATATGAAATGGACTATCCTTTTTCTGTAGATATTTGAAGAGAAACTAAGATGGAAATGTGGAAGGAATTTATATTTCAGGCAAGGGCTAGACTAAATGAACTCTCAAACTCCTTCCACGTCTGGGATCCCATGATTCTATAAATATGATTGTTACTACTAACACCAGAATCCAAATGTGGTTGGTTATGGGTGTGCCCCCGTTTCATCACCTTAGATGGTTCTCTGTACACAGAGACTTACTGGCTGCTTCTGCTCTTGTGACAAATTCCCATGGATTGACATTGTCTTGACTGGTCCAGTTGTCACAGCTGGGCTACTGCCAGGACCACCAAAATGTTAATATATGCCTAAAGTAGTACTAGGGTATGTAATGGTGTCGCTGTTGCCACTGTCATGATGCAGCTGTTCCAAATGTGACAAATGCCATTAGTGCCATGGCTCTTGTTACTTCAAACCACAGAAGGAGGCTATCTTCCTCTGAACAAATGCTCAGTGTTGCCTGTCGAATTCTTGGATGTATTACATTTTTCTCTGGAGCTTGGGGCTATTGTAACAGCTGTTTATAAACATTGCAGATCCAACATTAGTTAAAGAAAGGAGAAGAATGCTTTGCCCTATACATCTGGCCTCCCCTACCACCTTAAAGAATGTTACAGATAAACTGATTCTTCTGTTGTAGATTTAAATTAGTAACTAGGATCAACTTCCAGCTGAATCAGTCGTCTCTGACTCCTTCTCAGTCAGTTATCTCTCATCAACATGTCTGGGAATGTCCAATGGGCTGCAGACTTAAATTGGAAAAGCACAACAAACAATTAAATAGATACTACAGAAGAAAATAGGGCTAGGCAACATTTATACTGAACCATCCAATCACCCACCCCAACATTTACTGCTTCCATGTTCCCCTGACAGTCAGCCTTTTTCTTTGGAAGTCTTGATACGAGTACCACAGAATTTGTTTTGCTTTAGATACATTCATGTTCAATATGTCTTGCGCTATTTTATATATTAGTAATGAGTTACATATTTCTAGTGCTTCCCTGGGGAAGTGATAATGAAGACTGTGGTGATAAATAAATAGTAATAGTCCTTTGCACTGATAGAGCAATTTCCATTGAGGGATGCCACTCTGCCTTCCAAAAAGGCAATAAAATTTCAAAAATGCTCTTATATAAGGAGAGAAGTAACATTCCAATTTCCTAGATAAGATTGCTTCTTAGAGGAGGTTTCTAGGAGTAGTCATAATGATATACTCATGTAGCCACATTTACTTCCCCCCCAAACACCAATAGGCTATCATGTGGACTTTCCCCAACATACGCTTTCCTCTAAACACCATGAGCAGACTGTGGAAGTTTCCAGTAGAGGAAAATTGCTTATTGCTTATGGAAATTTAAAGATTTCTAGGTTTCCAGAAAGTATAATCATTGGGCATCTGCAAGCAACTTCAATAGGAAGCTATGTGCAGAGATCTCCCAAATGATACCCACTAAACAAGTTTAATTAACATGAGAAAAAAGATCATTGAATTAATGTCATACCTTTTCAGGTTACTGATGTCTGCATAATTAAATGGGTAATCTCTATAACTCTAGGCAAAAGAAAGAAGTTTATTGTAATGTTTGGGCAAGCTTTCTCAAAGTCCTCCAGAAGGGCTTTGGTCTCAGCAGGATAGACATCACTAGAATGGACAAAAATAGAGTCCAAAGTCTTTATTGTCTCTTACACAGTCTGTGTCTGTCATAGTCTGACCTAGTCTCAGTCTGACCCAGTTTTCTCCAGCAGCCTGCCAGTCTGCCAGTCTCAACCATTCTCCCTCTGAGTCTGACTCTGTCCCCAATTTAAATACCCTATTACAATTACATCATTACAGTATACTGAGTATGTGTGAACTAGAGAATCCATTATATCACCATACTAAGTACTAAGTATACATGTGAACTAGAGAACTAGAGAATCTCACCAATTCCACTGAGTTAACACCTTGTTTCAAGTATACTTCTCCAGAGTTCTGATTCTCTACAATTTATGTCATTCTTCTCAATTTTCAGTTATCTCTGCAGATGGAAGGGAGCTGAAATGTGATATTGGCAAAGCTTATAGAAATTTGATTTGATTGCTATGTATTTTTTTTACAAATTAATCTTCTGAATTATGTTAAACTTAGGCAATTATTAAAATACTTTGCTTTAGATGGGTACCAACCAACTAATAGTAAAGGGCATTTAAGGTAATGTGGTAAAGTTAGATTCAGATGAAAATTTTGCTAAGGATCAACGTGAGATGGCCATATATAGAAAGTAATGGTGTTCCTTCAACTTAACTGGACAAGTATTTTAATTTTGTTTATGTGATGTTAGTGTTTAATTTTGTTTATGTGATATTTAATTCATGATGATTCTCGTTTTAATACATGCAACAAAGTAGAATCTCAAAATAAAACTGCTGAAGTTAAATTATTTTAATCTGGAATGTTTGTGAGTTTCCAAACTAAGTTCTTAGGTTTGCTTCTAAATAATAAACCCAAATCACATATGATTCCTATAAAATTAAAATGGGAGCTTTAGATAATATTGATTTAAATCTGATCTATGCTGGCAATTATTATCTTTGATAGACCTGACCCTAGACAAAATTATGATGTGTGTAAAGTTCTGACACTATAGATCCTATCCCAGATAACTATAAATTCTAAATGTAGGACTGAATTAGGGCATATCCTCTCTACAGGTAACCTGTGCATTAGATCATTCCCAAAGCATTTTCCCTTAAAAATATATCTAACCTTTATTGTTCAGGCTCCTAACTCCTAACCAACCCGAATGTAGTAATACATATCAATGAATTAATATGCTATACATCCTAGATATATTGGATCATCACACATACAAATGGGTTCTATTCCTGGGGTTGGCTTATAAATCACTGATTTATAACTAGAAGCATATGTTCTCCTGGAAACAATATTTTAAGTGGTGGCAAAATTCTGAGTCTAGCGCATAAGGGCTCTTTAATCCACAGTTTAGCTTATAAAGCAGTGATGACTTTTAATAATTGAATCCTGGATCCTAGTAAACTGAAGAGAAATATTTTTCTCCTTTCTTGGGCACAGGACCAACCCTAAACAAATTTTTAAATAGATAGAGTTTCTAGAAAAGAGATAACAACACATACCTCCTACTTCATAACAAAGATATGAGAGAATACTGAGAATATTGCCAGATAAAGTTTTCAAATTAGGTGTCTTGCTTTATTGTTTTTCTTTATCCTTGGGAGAATTCAGTTTGGCAGTGGGGATAATAACAATATAAAGGAGGAAAAGATATTAATTCAGCTATATTAAAAAGATATACTTTGTTATCTTCCTAAATTTTTTCAACTTTTTTCTATCTTCTAGTGTCTCTCTCCTTTAGCATCCAGATAATAAGAATGCTGGCGCTACACCATGAAATCCCATTCTGATCTACCTTTATATCAGAATTATTCTATGCTCTGACATTTTTTCTTACCTCATTCCACACACTTGAGAATAGAATCATCTCATTATTAGAATATAATAACTTACTGATATATAATTGGTCACATCATGCTCAGATAAACATTATATATGGCTGCCTATTTGACAGCTGTGTATATATGTGTGTATATGCTGTATTTATTTGTCTGTGAACATGTTTCATCCTCTTAGAATGTAAATTTTGTGAAGGCATAACTGTTAAACTTTTGCGTTTTCCCCCCCCCCCACTATCTAGTAGTTTTGGTAAATAAAAAATGCTTAACTGATGTTTGGCATCAGGAGATTGAAAAGTGATTGGTTTCCTGATATTCATTAAATTTACCATGTGTAATGACACTTTTGATTCAGGGAAGCATCCCCATCTATATAGCTCCATGGGAATAGCATAATATCGATTTGGTTGTGTCAAGTTCTGTCAAGAATTTGCTTACCAAATGCCCTCATTCTCAGAAGAGAATGGGAGGACTTGTTCACACCATGAAATGAATGCATATAAAGAAAGTATTAATGAGTATTTTCCTTTTTTACAAGGATTATAGTGAATGGCAGAGAGATTTGTGATGGCATCCAGTGTTTGAGGACACAAGTGGTTTAAAAAAAAGTGTTGCCAATTTGAAATATTCTAGGTTAGGATTTTGTACATTCTAATAGTACATTATAGCAGAGTCTTTAATTATTTCACCTTTCATCTCATCATGTCAAATAATGAAATGACGACTGGGCTGAGAGATTTAGTGAGCTGAATTTGAAATTTGCCTCTCCAAGTTTTGTGGCTATGGGCAAGTTCTAAAGCACACATTGCTGAAAACCATGATCAACAAGATAGAAAACTAAATATTTTTTCTGATCTCTGTGATCTCTCAAATCTTTACAAAACAGACATAGCAACTTTGCTGTTTCTATTATTTAGTATACTCAGAATTGAAAAGAAAGTAAATCACCCGCCAAAAAAATCCCCGAGACCTGATATCCACCTGATAATGAATTCACTCATCACTTGTCCCTCACCTTCCACACCATTGGCATAAAAGCCACATTAGCAGATGCAAAGACTCAAAAACAGGCTTATATCAAAATCCACTTGGTCTTCCCTTCTTGTTTCTATTACCAGGGAGATACCAGCTCCACAATGCAGAAATTTGCTTGGGTCTCAATAGCCACTTGGGCAAAATCCTGCCAGGATCTACAACCCAGAGACACCAGGACTAAAAAAGTTCTCACATGCTAGTGGCAGAGAAAATAGGCTTTGAAATGATATTGCCAAGCCATGGAATTGTGGAGCAGAGGAAGTGTCACAGGTCACTGAGATAGGGCATCATGTATGTGAGGAGCTATGTAGCTACCAAGCTTGAAGAACTTAGCATCCAGTTGGGCTCAGTTCTAATCACACAAGTCACTTGGGACAAAAATTTAGGCTGGTGTCTGTTAATTGCCCAATGTGGGAAAAAAATTGAGACACCTTGATTTCAAGACTCCAAGAAGACCATAATCAGAGGGGAAGGAGTCAGGAAATAAGTGATAGGGAATGTTAGGAGGTAAGGATGAGTCTAAAAGTAATAAAGAATTCAAGAAGAAGAAAACTCAAAAACTCTAATAAAAAACAGATAAATCATTGGACAAAAAGTAACAAAAATAAATATGATCTCTAGATCTAGTTTATGAGTTCTGGCATTTACAAATATTTATTGCAGTATAAAACAAAATGTTCTAACTCTGGATGAGACAGAGGACAAAATGTACAGAAATGAAGTAAAATCTAGAAGAAAAGAAGCAAAAATAATAATAATAAAAGAAAATTGCTCATTGTACAAGCAAAGCATACTGAATTATAAGGCAACATGTGCAAAGGCAACCTAGGAATCATAGGTCTCTTAGAAAAACACAAGAGAAAAAAAAAAGATGGAATAATTATGAAGGAATGAAGTAAATAATAGAACTTTCCAGAAATTCTAAACTTACAGAATGAAATTTTAATTAAAAACATTAATGGATCACCTCCAGGAAAAAAAATAAAAGTCTGCAATCCCCATGATACATCATGGATACATTTAATAATTCAGTGTAAAAACAAGAAGTTCTGCATGTCATCAAGAGAAAAACCTTCAAATACGAAGAAAAGGACATTGAAATAATGTAAGACTACAACATCCACTAGAAAAATGAGGAAAAATGCAATAAAATGTTCTGAAAAGCAATGAAGTTCAGGATGCAGTCACATCTGAAGTTAGCCACACAGGATACAATATGAACATTCAACAATAAAGAAGAATTTAAAATAATTTTAGAAAGAAAACAATAACTGGAGATTATTTGCCTCTTGAATGACCTAAACTATAAAAAAATGGAATACAATTGAATAAATCCAATAGGAAAAGACAGTAATGCCACCAAAGTAACAATAGAGAGAAATCAATAAAATATAGATATCTTTCTAAATGTGGAAACCTGAGGAAACAGGTGTACTTGTTAGAGATTGAGTACACTGGTAGAGATGAGTGAAGAGGTATATGGGATTTATTATGGATGGCATTTGACAACACTACCTAATAAGTAATTATCAATATATTTTGAGGAAACATATTACAGCATAGAAAAGTGGGGTCAAGGAGAGCAGGGGAATAGAAAGGAGTGAGTGATCCATTAGGGTCAAATCAAGGACTAGAAGTGAAGGAAAAGATAAGAAGAATGCATTACTCTGGAGATGGAAGAGGTTCTATTTATGAATACTACAATGAGTGAAAAGAGATGGTTGGTGACTGGAGATAAGGATCTTACCCTGAATGAGTCCTGAAGGATTTGGTGCTTGAAAAGTCTACAAGTGCTGAAAGGGAATTGTTGGAAGAGTGACATGAAAAAAAATGTTCCAGATTACTAATAATAAAACACAAATTAAAATGATTTTGAGGTTTTGCCTCATTACCTGAAATTGGCAGAAATGATGCCCCAAATTACAACAATTACTTTGCTTATACTCTCAAAGAAGCTATTGATTAGAAAAAGTCCTCATATGTTCAAAATATTTATAGCAACATAGCAGATAATTGGAAACAAAGTAGATGGGAATCACTATACAAATTGTAGTGTGTGAATACAATGGAATAATTGTGCATGTGGTAAATATAAATAAGTATGGGAAGATCTATATAAACTGATGCAGAATAAAATAAGTAGAGTCAAGAAAATAATATACACAATGTCAATGGAAAGAATTACACACCGAAAGAAATAAAAGAATTTGGAATAAAATTATAAAGAACAAAAACTCAAATGAAAGGATATGAGACTTTTTCAGCCTACTCCTTTGTGGAGGTGAGCAGTCCACAAGTGTTACAATTTGCACCTGCTTTTGGACATTTCCCTATATATCAGCTTGTTGTGGCTGTCTTTTTTTCTTTTTTTTCTTTCCAAAAATATTATTTGTCATATGGGATGGCTCTCTCTGAAGAGGAAGGGAAGGATCATATGTGATACTATGGTGATATGAGAAACAGAAAATGTCAATAAAAACTTGTTTTTTAAAAAAAGAAAAGTAAGATAAAGATTAAATAACTTGCTCAACGGTAACATAACTCATGTTTTATGAAAAATTTGAATCTATGTCTTCTTCACCAATAGGTTCTTCAAGAATGAAGGACAGACAACAACCACCTAGTGTCTTTTCTATTTTACTACTTTGTCAGTAGTAAATATAATAGTATCAACTTCATAGAATTCAACAAACATCAAAATGTGCATGTTATAAATGAGGAGTCTATTACACATTGAAAGCAAAAAAAATTTTTTTTAAATAGTGCAAAATATTTCATCAAGTTTGGCATAAGCAATAAAAAGGGCTGGCCATGTGACAAATTGTATTAAATTGCTATACTACTGATGTCAAAGCAGCAAAAGCTTCCATTATATTACAGAGACCCAGTAAGACATACTTATTTGACAACTTAGACCCTAGTCACTCATGATGTACAAGTATAAAATGGTTATAATCTGTATTATTTTAAGGAGCATACACAGAATTTTATATCTTAGACTAGAAGAAGCTTTAGAGGTCATCTAGTTAACCATCTCATTAAAGAAATGAGTAAACAGTGGGCAAGGTATTATAGATATAGGCTTGGAAATTAATGCAGTGGCCCCATCCTTGTTTTGTTGATGAGGAAACTAAGACCCAGAGAAGTTAAATTACTTGACTAAAGACACATCGGTTGAAGCCACATTGATGAGATCACAAATGTGTCAGATTTCCAGAATAAGATTGAAGACACTTGCCAAAATTAAAAAAAAAAATACAAATCAACCATGGCAGTTCATTTGAAATTTTGAGTTGTATAGTAAAAGATCATTAAATTAATACAGTCAGTTAATTAGAAATACACAATTATTGGATAAGGCGGATCTGGCTGGAATTTACATTTACATTATCTGTTAACAGTTTTCTATGTAAGGGAATAATGTTAGTGAGATGGGGGTCCACGACATTTAAGAAAAAGAGCTGTTATCCATGATCCTAAACATTTAAAAAGTATTTTGATTTTTTCATATACAAGCAGTTAATCTGCTAATTATAAACCTGTTTTTATATAGTCTTTGCAGCAGTTTGTCTAAGAATTTCTACTGACTAAATTTTGACTACTTAAAGTGTACTTAAAAGTAATAAAGCTGAATTTTTCAAACTCTTCAGTCTTTCATTAACAAAATAAGCAATTTTGTTAGGAAGAACTACACACACACACACACACACACAAATATTTCTATCCAGCCTGTTTTTCTTTATTTTTTAAAGTTCTCTTGGAAGATTGTTTTAGAAACATGATTTCATGTGTAGGAAAGTTTGAGGTATGGAAATAGACACTATCATGAAGCAATTCAAATCCTTCTCTGCAATTTATAATGTTAGAAAGATTCCAAAGGCATAGAGAGGAGATCTAACTTGTCCAGGGTCATACTGCTAGTATGTCAGTAGTTGAATTTAAATCCAGGTCATCTATATGTTCATTTTACCAAGATTCCTTGTTTGTGTGATAATAGTTTATATTAGTGAGGTTTTATAGAATCATTAAACAATTCTGTTGAAATTGGTCTGACTGAATAATTAATAAAAACGCATTTTACAAGTCACACACATTAGATCACAGTTTAGTTTTCTAATTTTTTTCTTTTTCTTCCATTCATTTAGATATATTACTAATTATTTTACCAATTTTTTTCTGACAGACGCAAGCAAGTCACAACCTCTCTGAGGCCTTTATTTTCACATCTATAAAATAAGGAAACTGGACTCACTGATTTCTAAAATTCCTTCCATCTAGAAAGTCCCAAGAGTCAATAATTCTTTCCATAACAACCTATTTGTCAATTAGGAAATTAAAGAAAAAAAAACTAGCCCAGTGGAACAATAATAGCAAAAACAAGACCAGTGGGTATGGATTGTTTTTGCTCAGCCCTATCACCATTTCTCTGAATTCACCAGGATGATGGTCAAGGAAGATAGGAAAGCAATCATAAATTCCCAGAGGAGTTGGTGAGTACAAGGAATGCATAAAAAGACCCAAGGGGCAGTAAAACCTGAATGAGAACATGTGGGACTTATTTTTACCATTTATCGTTTTATCTCTGAATGCTGGAAATGTTGTCAATGGACATCAGCTATTTAGTTCTCATTTCAATCTATTATCAGGAGCTGGCAGGCATGGTTGGATTCTACAGGTTTCATTTATGCTTCTTGAAGAAGTGCCGTGAAATTTGTCTGAGTGAACAACCCAAGGGACCAGCAAAAATTGGTTTCATTGTAAGAAATGGTCTTTAGTTAAAGGTTAAGCAAAATTGTACTGATGATATTTTAAACTGATTGTTTGAGACAGTGATTCCTTTAGAAGTGGTCCTTAGCAAGGTCGCTTTTTATTTCCTTCTTTCTTTTTTATACCTTCACTGCCCTTTCATTTCATTGACTGTCCTCATATCTTTTGGTCTTTGGCTACTTCTTTTTCCCTTAGCACCAATCAACTGTCACTCTACCCTTCACAGCAATATATGCTGTTACTGAGATCCACTGTAATCTTTGTGTGCATCAGTCTGTATGCCTTCTTTTGGGGTACCAGTCCCACCCTATTAATTTCTTTGTTTTATGAATTAATCAAAGGGGGCTCAAGTTTATCTTTGAGGGTGGATTAGGGATCTCTGTTATTAAAATGGCAATTCTTTAGTTGGTTACACTGATTTATAGTGTTTCAGCTTTGATTTTTATGTAGGTTTGTTCAAGAGCACTGCAAAATTAGTTAATAATTCAAATCAGTGTCTATGAAAGGTTCCTGAAGGTGATTATTTTTCCCAACAACCATGCATTTTACAATATCTTTTCAATCACACCCAACATTACAGGGTATATATCTCTTTACTTGAGAAAAAATATTTTTGTATCCCAACTGGATAACAAACAGGGCATATAAACAGCTAGTCAGACATTTTCTACACAATCTATTTGTGCAAATATCCATTTTCAATTAAACATACACCTGATGATGCATTTGCATTAAAGATGTAATTAAAGGAGCTCTTTGAAAATTCAGTCATGTAATGTTATTTTAATATTCAACTTTTCTCTCCATTAGTTTTAATAATAATTCTTTATACTTACATTATCCTCTGGTTTCTCAGGATTCAAAGTCCCTCAGATTTTTTTGATTCTGTCATAGTCATTTTTCTTCATACTCTAAAAGGCAAATATTCACTTCCATTGGAAAGACTATCTGTACAAGTATGTATTTAGAATCAGGAAGTCATTGTATTCTTATATGCATGGTCCCAAGAGCAAAAAATAAAAAGAGAAATTTTTTCATTAAACTCACATTAGAGCTTTCTTGGAAACCAAATGAAAATTCAACATTGAGACACTCTCCAGAAAAACCTGTTTAAACTATTATTCAAACCATGATGTGAAAAATAGATGTTAAAGGCCAGATATGTTCATAAATATGTTCTTCTTATAGGTAGAAAAGAGATAATCTTCCAAAAATTGGGCAACAATAATAGTGAGCACACTTTTTTGTGGTCTTCCTATTCCCTTGCAAAGATGGTACCATTAAGAGAGAACTAGAGATTCAGCTTAATAAACTGATGCAAACTAGGTAGAACAACCTTTCTTTATTTCTTAGGAAGATTCCTTAATTGAACAATAATTCATTATGGACAGAATTATAGGTCTTTGGTTTTTTTAACTGGAATGTTATGGATTATGGAGTCCAACTTCATTTTATAAATGAAAAAAAAAGAGGAGCCAAATTGAAGAGAATATAGGATATACACACAGAAAAATAAAATGAAAGCTAGAGTGTACTGAGAATCAAGGAGAACTCCAAAGTGCTCTACAAGTTACACAATGTGTCAGCTAACATCCAAACTAGTGCTCAGCAATGAAAATCCTATTACATTAATTTTAGAATACAGTCTGTGCCTTATATACAATAAAATTCAAAAGATTAAAGATTTTGATTACCTTTTGTACAAATATTTTTTAAATGTCTGAGTTAACCAAAATTTTAGTAGACTGTAGATTTTTTGTGACTTTTTCTTTATAATAATATAATATAATATACTGACTTTAGGGCAGGTCTTAGAATCAAGAAAGCTTCTAAGACTTAATAGCTATTTGGTTCTAGGCAAGTGATTCACCCTCTATATGCACCCTGAAACTTACCAATCAAGTCAGAGATCTATTGCCTGTGATGACTGGAGTTGCCATATGTGGAGTTCACAACACACTGAATACTGAAGATATTATAGATACTTGTGTATTTCATTATTTGCTTACTTATCAATTCCATATAAAAATACACCCCCACTTCCCCATTCTATATTAAACTCAAAAGCAAAGAATGTGTAACTATTTTCTCTATACCTTCCTACATTTATTATATTGCTCCATATAAAAAGTTAAAAAATATTGACAACTGACTTGCAACTATGATTCACAGAAACATGAAATGTAATATAGTTATGTTCATATTTTTAGAAAAATGACTTCTTATCCCAGGGCAGAGCCAAGATGGTGGAATATAGTCAGGAAGCTGCTCGAGCTCTTCCTCAAAAACCACTGTAAAAACTGCTATAAATCATTATTGATTAGAGAAATGCAAATTAAAACAACTCTGACATCTCCTCACATCTCTCACATTGGCTAATATGATAAGAAAAGATGTTAAATGTTAGAAGGGATGTCAGAAAGCTGGGACACTAATGCATTGATGGTGGAGTGAAATGATCCAACCATTCTGGAGGTCAATCTGGAACTAGGTCCAAAGAGCTATTAAAACTGTGACCATCCTTTGATCCAGCAGTTCTACTACTGGGTCTGTATCCCAAGGATATCATAAAGAACCCACATGTGCACAAAGGTTTGTAGTCACTTTTTTCTGGTAGCAAATAATTGGAAAAGGAGTTGATACCCATCAAATCAATCAATCAATCAAAAGATAATACCCATCTAAGGGAGGGGGTGGAGGAAGGGAGGGAAAAACTTTAAAAATAAGGTTTTTTTAGGGTGAATGTTGAAAATTATCCATGTACATATTTTGAAAATAAAAAGCTTTAATTGAAAAAAAAAGAAATTCATGAGGCAAATTTCTCAGTTCAGGGTGCTAGGGTGGGAAAGGTGGGAAAAACATGGTAGGTTAATGGAAGGATGAAAGTTTGGAAGATCTGCTGTGGAGAGAGGGTAGTTCGTTTATAAAGGAGGAAAATTGTCTAGTAGTACTGAGATCTCAACTGAGATTGTATAACATAAATTTGTGTTTGATCCAGTCAGGATGCTTGGGTGATTTTTCTCCATATTTATTTAGCAGGATATGTATAGAAGAGAAAGTAATGGATAGCAGCAGTAATCCAAAGACTTGGAATGGTGGAACCAGTGGCATGATAATGATGGAATCAATGATTTGATAAAGGGGGCCAGACATTCAAAGGAGCAGGAGGATGTAATGTTTAACTGATTCATGAAGGGATAAATGTCAGAAAAATAGAAAAGAGTTTCAATGATGATGAACTATCAACTGGTAAAGGCTTGGGAGGAAATGAAGGTTTTTCTTTTCAATGAGGATCATATTGTAGATGAAGAGCAGAATTTTGTAAGTGAAGGAAGAGAAAAATGTGGAAAGTCAATAAGTTATGATCAGATAAGGAGATTTTGGATTTATTAAATATTGAAATGGTGTGCATTCATGGATGATGGTAAAATCAATAGTATGCCAAACTTTGTGGGTGACTGAGGTGGAGTGAAAGAGTAACTCATGGGAAGTGAGTAGATTGAGATAATATGTGGTTAGGACGTTTGTCAGGAAACAAATATTCTGCAAATATTGGGGAAGAAAGAAAAAATTGTGAGCCAGATGCTGAATTCATTGAGGAAGGATAGAATGGCCTTGACCTAGAGGACCAAAAACAACTACTAGAAGAATTTTGATTGGGTGGTAGATATAAATTATATGCATTCCAAAAGAAAAGTTAACTAAGTAATGGAGGCAAAAATGAGCAAGGAGCATTCTAAAATATCTTATCTCATTCAGTGAGATAAGGAGAATGAATGAAGATGCAACTAATATTGGAAATGGAGGCCAGGGAAGCTGTCTTCACTGGAAGCTAGATTTCAGTAGTAGTTGGAAGATGGAAGGAATAAGAGAGGGAAAAAAAATGTATAATGAAGGTAAGTTTGTTCCCTATGGAATAGGCATTCCAGAGGGCACAGTAGAAGGTCTGGATGAAAAATTGGGGAAGAAAAATTGAGGGGGAAATAGATAAGGAATCAGGGTATGGGGATAAATGGAAAATAGATTTCTGTTAAGATCTACAAGAATCAATGAAATGTGTAGGGTATGATCAGGCATAAGAATGTTTTTCATTGATTGGAAGGCATTAGTATTCTTCCCAGAAGAGACTGCAGATCACACTAGAGATAAATTAAAAACAATATAGAGGGCAAATACTTAGGTGGGAAGACTATTTCACTATTTCCTCTAAAGACTGGGAAATCAAGCTGACAGCAACAAATTGAAATTGTCTTATACTGACATAGATGGAAGTCACTCCATTATCTTCTAATAACCTTCCTTCAAGGACATGCACAGCAGAAGGTGGAAGATGAATGATCAGAAGGTCTTCTGTGATTCTGACAGTGGTTCCTTGGTTCTTGAAGTTTTTCTGGATTATTGTAGTATTTCTTCTCTTATGTTCAAGTTATAGATTGTCATTATGACATTCCTTGGAGACTTTTTTTTTGGAGGGGGGTTTCTTTTAAGCTAAAAAGCTTTTTTTATTTTCAAAACATATGCATAGACAGTTTTCAGTATTCACCCTTGTAAAACATTGTGTTATAAATTTTTCCCTCTTCCTTCTCCTTACTCTTCCCCTAGATGGCAAGTAATCAAATTATGTTAAACATGTATAATTCTTCTATATATATTTCCACAATTATTATTCTGCATAAGAAAAATCAGATCAAAAAGGAAAAATGAGAAAGAAAACAAAATGCAAGCAAATAACAACAAAAAAGTGAAAATAATATGCTGTTATCCACAGTCAATCTCCACCATCCTCTCTCTGGGTGCAGATGGCTTTCTTTATTACAAAACCATTAGAACTGGCCTGAATCACTTCGTTGAAAAGAGCCAGGTCCATCAGAGTTGATCATCGCATTACCTAGAGAGACTCTCAGGAATTGATGCTGAGTGAAGTGAGCAGAATCCCAAGAACCTTGTACATAGTAACAGCAATATTCTGTGATGATCAACTATAGGATTTAGCTCTTCTCAGTAATAGAGTAATCTAAGGCAATCCCAATAGTTTTAGGATGGAAAATGCCATCTTGTTGCTAGGCATAATGTTCTATTGATTCTGTTCACTACACTTAGCATCAGTTCATGTCTTTCCAGACCTTTCTGAAATCATCCTACTGGTTGTTTCTTATAGAACAATAATTTTCCATAGCATTCATATTCCAAAACTTATTCAGTTATTTCCCAACTGATAGGCATCCACTCACTTTCTAGTTCCTTGCCACTACAAAAAGGGCTACTACAAACATTTTTGCACATATGGGTTCTTTCCCTTTGTTTTAAGATCTCTTTGGGATACAGGACCAGAAGAGACACTACTGCATCAAAGGGTATGTGCAATTTGATAATCCTTTGAGCATAGTTCTATATTGCTCTTCAGAATAGCTGGATTGGTTCAGAACCTCGCCAACAATGTTTTAGTGTCCCAATTTTCCCTTTCTATGTTTTTCTCAATCAACTAGCTCATCATTTCTTACAACGAAGCAACATTCCAACTCAATCATATTTTATCTCAGAAACTATGAGTTTTCCCCTCCACATTTTTGATTGTTTCTATTTTTGTCTACCTAGCTTTTATTTAATAGAAGAAAATTTTAATTTAAAAATAATCACAATTTGTCCATTTTACACTTCAACAATACTCTTGCCTTATAATGTAATTTGTGATCTGATACTACTGAATCTGCTTCCTTTATATCTTTTTTTCACTCTTGATTTCTTTTAAGTTCCTGACCTTTTGTTCTTCCAAATGAACTTTGTTGTTATTATTTCTTAAATGGTAAGATAATCGTTTATTAATTTAATTAGGATGACATTAAATAAATAGGCCAATTAGAAAATTGATAAAGTAGATTAATAAAATTTTCATTATAAAATTACATTGGCTTTACTTAAACATGAATAACAAATACTATTTCAATTATTTAGATCTGACTTTATTTGTATAAAGTGTTTCATCTTTATGTTCATATAGTTCCTGTGTCTGTTTTAGCAAACATACTCTCAACTGTTTTATAATGTCTATTTTATAATGTTTATAGTATGAAACAATATTAAAGAATATTGCTGACACAGAGTGTAGTTTTTCTACTTTTTTTTGTCAGTTAAATCTCTCTTGATGTTAACATTGTCTGAAATCTTCATGACTATCCCTGCTTTTTTAATATAACAAATTCTACTCCTGACCTTTATTTTATCTTTGTGTGTATCTTTCATTTTATATGTTTTCTAAAGTCAAAATTTTGTTGAATTCAAAATTTTAATATGCTATCACTTTCCAATTTATAAATTCATCCCATTCACATTCTAAGCTATAATCATTTGTTGTGTATATTGTCCTCTTTCCTGTTTTTCCTCACTATCTTTCTCATCCTATTCCTATCGCTCTTTACTCCTCTGTTTTACTGCTTGCCCACTACCTTATTTTTGCATTCTTTAATATATTCACTCCTCCAAGAGTCCCTCTCACATCCCATTACTTTCCTGTAATGTAGAGCTAGTTTTCTTTGGAGGCTGTAGTCTGAGCTTGAGCTTGAGCACACTCTCACTCAAGTCTCGCTCTAGTCTGATTTTGTCCCCAATTTAAATACCCTATTACAATTATATTACAGTATACAGAATATGTGTGTACTAGAGAACCATTACATCACCATACTAAGTACTACTAAATATATATATGAACTAGAGAACCATTATCTCATCAATTCCATTGAGTTAACACCTTATTTCAAGTGTATTTCTTCAGAGTTCCTGCCCTCTACATCTTTCCTCTTTCTTTTGTTTTAGAACACAGGAGGTCACACCCTCCCTGTCTTCTCAGGAAGAGAGGTGAAAACACCAATAAAAGGAGGGTGATCAAGTCCTCCCTGACTTCTCAGGGAAATAAGAACACCAAACCAGATATTGTTAGCAGCTTTCCTCTGCATGGGAATCCATCAGCATGGGAAGTATTACACAAGCACATAGTAATATAACACAGGCTAGTAGTGATGTAACAAACAACATGAATCAATATGAGGAATTATAAATGTCTATAAGTCCTAAAAGAAGGGTGTATAAATAACAATCACACATACATCTCCTTCAGCAGCCAAGAGATAGTCCAAAACCAATCTATTGTCCAGTACTTCATGTGCAGGGAATCCAATGAATCCTGCAGATTTTTAAATCCTGTATTAGTCTCATTGAAAATTTTTGTTCTTCATTGGCACATGTAGTCAAAGATAGAACCATCTGATGTTTCTTGGGTCTTTTCCTTCATTTCAAGGGTCTTCTCCATCTCACTCTGATGGACAAGGCAGATATGAATCATTGGCTCCCATCTGATACCTTTTCCACTGATAGAGACACAAGCAAACCCTCTCCCCCAAGCAGTTAACCTATCCGGTCCCTTGTATTCACCACTTTTTGGATCTCTCCACATCACCTGAAGATTATCTAAAGATAGTGGAGCTGCTCACACTGGACATTACCCTTCCAGTGGGTTACAAACCTGTCTGCATCTTTATCAAAGAGTACATTGCATTTTATCAAAAGTGCATCTTTATCAAAAAAAAAAATAATAGTGTAAAGAGCATAAAGAGCTAAATTTAGAAGTTCTCTAGGGTTACCTGTGGTTCCCCCTTTCTTTTGTTTTTGGAGGAGTGTCTTGATGCCTCTGTTTCTCCTCTCTACTATTGCCTGACCTTGAGGGTTAAAAGGTATACCAGTTGTGTGTAAAATCTGATACTGTGCACAAAAGTGTAGAAAATGTTTAGAAGTATATGCAGGTCCATTATCTGTTTTTATTGTTTGTGGCACACCCATAATGGCAAAAGCTTGTATAAGGAATTCAGTGACTACTTAGGCTGTCTCTTTTACTGCTGGTATTGCTAAAGTAAATCCTGAAAAGGTGTCTACTACAACATGGATAAAAGACAGACAACCAAAAGATTTATAATGGGTCATATCCATTTGCCATATTTCATTGGGTCTCAAACCACTTCTTCCCTGGAGGCGAACATAGGAGCATGGAAAGGAAGGCAAGCTGTACAAGCTTTTACTATGTTCCTATCTTCCTCTTTTGTTATCTCAAATTGCAAATGTAAAGATCAAGCAACCTGATGATATTTAGAATGAGATTCTTGGGCTGGCTGAAATAAAAAAGTATTGGCTAACAGGGGGTGAGAGGATGATTTGCCTTTGAATTACCATTAAAAAATAGGACCTGGAAGTCCACTATGAGAGTGGACATTCAAGATATAAATCTTACCTGGATTCGTTCTCATTTGCTCTTGAAGTTCCTTAAAGAGCTGATATATATTAAAAGCTACAAATTGTATTTGGTCTGTGGCAATTCTTTGTATCACACCTACTGAATAAGCCAAATCAGATATTACATTTACCTCTCCTGAATAATAAGTAAGAGTTAGCATGATTGCATACGATTCATTCTGCTGAGCAGATTGAAAAGGAGTCCTGACTACTCTCTTTATAGTTAAATCATGAAAGTATACAGCACAAATGTTATGTTTTGATGCATCTGTATAGATAGTTGGTCCTTTAAGAGGAAACTCAGAAATCTTTTCTTCAAAAATCCATTACTAATTATGTAATAGCTGTAAAATAAATATGTAATATCTTTTAATGGAGACTCGTGTGTAAAATTTGGAGCTGTGGCCAACAAAATTTCCACTCTGGGATGGCTTCACAGCATACATTAATTTGTTCATTGGCATAAAAGATATATATCTTGCCAGATCTTATCCAATATAATTACACTTCTAGTTAAATGGACTTTAATAAAATTCTAGCCACAAGTACTGAGTAAAGAGTAAGGCTTTGTTCTGGCTGTGCTGGGAGGTTCACCCATTCTATCACACTGTGTCCTTGATGAAGGACTGCTGTGGATGCTCCTTTTGTAGCAAAAACTGATATTTCCAAGGGTTTTTGAGCAACTCTTTCAACCACATTGGATAAAGATAGTTTGACTTCTTTCAAAGGCTCTTGAGCTTCTTTTGTAAGCTGGTGTGGTGAGTTTAAAGCACTGTCTCCCCTTAAAATGTCATATAATGGTTTCACTTGATGGGTAGTTAAGCACAACACTGGATGCATCTATTGGATATCTCCTATCAATTTCTGAAAGTCATTTAAGGTGTTCAACTTCTCTATTCTTAGAGAAAGTTTTTGTACTATAAGCACCTTAGGATATACTTCATATCCTAAATATTAAAAAGGAACGTGTCTTTGAATTTTTTTCTGGAGATATATACAACTTGTAGTTCCTTTGTATTTCTATGGTCTTTTGTAGACCTGCTTCTAACATTTGCTTCTCAGGCACACACCCCAAGATATCATCCATTTAATGTAACAACATTGAAAATGCTTTTCTTACTGGATTAAGAGCAGCAGCAGAATGCATTTGATACATAGTAGGGCTATTTTTCATTCCCTGTGGCAAAACTGTCCATTCATATCTTTTTTAAGGCTCAGCTAAGTTAACACTGGGTACTGAAAATGCAAATCTTTTCATATACTCCTTATCTAGAGGGATAGAATAGAAGCAATCCTTAATGTCTCTAACTCAAAGAGGCCATTCTCTAGGCAATCAAGTTGGAGGTGGAAGTTCAGGCTGAAGAGTTCCCATAGTTTCCATCTGTTCATTTACTTTTCTTAAATCAGTTGGCATCCTCCATTTTCCAGATTTCATTTTACAACAAATACAGGGGAATTCCAAGTACTTAGAGAAGTACTTAGGCTTGTAAGTGTTCTTGGTCAAGTAGCTCCTGTACTATATGTAACAATGCCTGAATTTTATCACTTGCTAAGGCCACCATTCTACCCACACTGGTGTATGGGAACAGGTGAGAGTGCAGGCAGGCCTTTAACAGCAGCCCTGCCTAAAAAAAAAAAAAAAAAAAAAAAAAGTACTGAATTATAATCCTAACTTCTATGTCTCTTTCCCATAGATTGATGGGGATTTTTTTTCAACTATAATAGGAATCAAACCTCCTGATTCACCTTCAAATGTCCATCTCAAAGGAGTAGCACTAACTTCAGCTGCTATTGATCCTCCTATGCCAGACATATAGGTGTCTGCTTTAATATTTGGCTAATGACTGGGCCAATTGTCACCTAGAATAAAGTGTAATCTGCACCTGTGTCTACCAACCCTTTCAATGGTATGCCATTTACATAGATAATAAGCACTGGACATTCAGCTATCACACCTGCAGTCCAGAATATTCCTGGATTCTGTTGTTGAGAGTCAAAATCTGGATAAATATCACCAAATTGCCTATTATGAGTCTGTATCAGTAGCCCTGATCCTACTACTTCTCCTGGTTGATAAGTCACACATTGTCTACCTGTATTAGTGACTGGGATATTAGCTACACATTCCCCAATTTTCCACATCAGTGTATGGATAGACATTGTTTTGTAGAACTCAGGAGGTGAAATGGTCAAGCCTACTGTGTGTGGAGGCAAGGAATCTATTGGCCAGACAGGGACAGATTTTACCTCTCAAGGGGATATCTCAGTAGTCCCAGCTGCATATAGTTCTATTCTCCCATGCAATCCCTTTCTCCCCTTGGATTGCTTCTTGGCTGATTGATCATGTTGGAGTATTGAACTTCTAAGGACTCTCTGCTGCCATCATGCTCCCAGTATTTTTTTGTGTGGGGCCCTGGAGCTGCCCTCCTTCATGTTTTCTTAAGTCATTCTATATGATGATGCCCAATGAAAGTCTCTATTGCATTTTTGGACATAGGGTTTTGGGTCTTGTTCTCCCACCCTGTTTTTTTCACTCTATCTTTATGCCAACATTGAACTTTCAAATGCCCTACTTTACCACATTGAAAGCATTGATGAGTCTCTCTGGAAGTCCCTTGCCAAAAGCAATCCTGTCTTCCCATGTTCCAGTCTTGAAAAGTCTGCATCATAGCCTGGGTATAAAAGGTATTTTTGCCCACTGTAGTACAGCATCTTATGATCTCATCTAAGCATCCTTGTGTGGTCCTAGTATAATTCTTCTACTCATTAGCATTTTCTTTAGCAAGTTACCTTATAATTTCTGTTGCTTCATTTTCACCAATAGTTCAAATGACAGCTGTGTGCAGACGATCCCAAAAATCAGCAAAAGATTCATTTGGATCTTACACTATTTTTGTGAAGGCTTCCACTCTATCTTGTCTTCCTGGGAGGGTGCTTCAATAGAAGCAGCAGCAATTTGTTCATATGCTACTATAGGGTAATTAATCTGCACTAAAGTGTCTGCATAAACACTTAAATCTTCTAGTTGATCAAAGGGACTGGTATATTAACTCCAGCTTACCTAGTTCATTGGGCTGGTATTCTACAGAGTTCATTACACTCAGAAAGCCACAACAAGTTTTGTCCAGGTTCCAAACATATCCTTTCTATAGAGTTCCAATCATTAGGGGTTAAAACATCAAAAGCCAAATTCTCCAATAACATCTTAACATAAGATGATGTAGACCCATAAAAAGTGCAAGCCTTTTTCAGATTTTTGATAATTTATAGATCAAACAGAGTGTCTTTTCTTTTTTCTTGACCTGAAGAGTCAACTCTTAAATTATAGGGTATGCTTCTATTTTTTGTTGTTGTTGTTCTTAAAGAACTAACATTTTATTATTAAGATACAATGTATACTTTTGTTGTTGTTCTTTAGTCCTGTTCACTTATTTGTGACCCAATTTGGGGCTTTCTTGGCAGAGATACCAAAGTGGTTTGTCATTTTCTTCTTTTTTTTTAATAACTTTTTATTGACAGAACCCATGCCAGGGTAATTTTTTACAACATTATCCCTTGCACTCACTTCTGTTCCAATTTTTGCCCCTCCCTCCCTCCACCCCCTCTTTCAGATGGCAAGCAGTCCTATACATGTCAAATAGATAACAGTATATCTTAGATACAATATATGTGTGCAGAATCAAACAGTTCTCTTGTTGCTCAGGGAGAATTGGATTCAGAAGGTATAAATAACCCGGGAAGAAAAACAAAAATGCAAGCAGTTTACATTCATTTCCCAGTGTTCTTCCTTTGGGTGTAGCTGCTTCTGTCCATCCTTGATCAATTGAAACTGAGTTTGATTTTCTCTTTGTCGAAGAAATCCACTTCTATCAGAATACATCCTCATGCAGTATTGTTGTTGAGGTATATAATGATTTCCTGGTTCTGCTCATTTCACTCAGCATCAGTTCATGCAAGTCTCGCCAATCCTCTCTGTATTCATCCTTCTGGTCATTTCTTACAGAACAATAATATTCCATAACATTCATATACCACAGTTTACTCAACCATTCTCCAATTGATGGGCATCCATTCATTTTCCAGCTTCTAGCCACTACAACGAGGGTTGGCACATACTGGTCCCTTTCCCTTCTTTAGTATCTCCTTGGGGTATAAGCCCAGTAGAAACACTGCTGGATCAAAGGGTATGTATGCACAGTTTGATAACTTTTTGAGCATAGTTCCAAATTGCTCTCCAGAATGGCTAGATGTGTTCACAATTCCACCAACAATGTATCAGTGTCTCTGTTTTCCCACATCCCCTCCAACATTCCACATTATCTTTCCCTGTCATCTTAGCCAATCTGACAGGTGTGTAGTGGTATCTCAGAATTGTCTTAAATTTGCATTTCTCTGATTAATAATGATTTGGTATGCTTCTATTTTAAATCAGTTATATCCTGTCCTTCATTTTTAGCTTTAATTATTGCCCTTTGTAATCATAAGGGGTGGACAATACTTCTGCATGGGTGGTGCTGATGGTGTCACTGCCCTTCCTCCTCTTCCTCCTCCATCAACTCACAAAGGGGAAATTGATGGGGGAGGGTCAGGAAATGGGGAATGTCCTAAGGGTGCCTGCTGAGGTTTAACTGAACTGTGAAAGTGAGAAACACCACATTCTTTAAGTTTATTGGTGTGATACTTAAGATCCAACTCTCCATGTCTTTCAGCTTCTTTGTTAGTACCATCCCCCTCCCCCCCTCCTCACACTTCCTTTTCTGGCTGTTCTCGTTAAAACTTTTTCTTTTTTTTAGAACTTGTGGGATTCTTTAAAACTAATTATATTATATTATACATAAGAGATATTTCTTCAGTAATTGAATCAGGACCCATAGCTTCATAATATTCAATTAGTTGCTCTCCCACTAGTTCCAACATATCTGGCTCTAATTTTTCTTCCTTAGAGAACCAAAGAAACATGCCCTATAATATATTTAAGAGTCCAGTGATCTGCTTCCCAGTTACCAACAAACCTTGCTTCTTTATTAACCTAAGTATGTATTCTGCATATTTCCCTTGGGGTGGGGAAGACTCTTTTTTTTTAGTATTTGCCCCATTTCAACTAAAAAATGCAAGAGATTAGTTTAGCCCTTACCAAAGTTTCCTGATTGTCTATTTTTATACTTACCCTATTGCTGAGTCCCAGGGGACTTCTCCACTGAACTCATGATCCTGTCAATCAAACTGGTGAGTATAGGTCCTTATGTCCATGTTTGGGGCGCCAAAATGCAATGTCCAGGCTACCTTTTGTCATAGTTTGACCCAGTCTCCTCCAGCAGTCTGCTATTCTCAACCAGTCTCCCTCTGAGTCTGACTTTGTCCCAAGTTTAAATACCCTATTACAATCACATTATTACAGTATACTGAATATGTGTGAACTAGAAAACCATTACATCACCATACTAAGTACCAACTATATTTGTGAACTAGAAAATCATTATATCATCAATTTCACTGAGTAACACCTTGTTTTAAGTATATCTCTCCAGAGTTCCTGCCCTCTACACCTTCCCCTCCCCACATTGTTCTCATTGCTTTTTGAATTTAGAAAACTTTCATACCCTTCTCTTTTTATCTTTAACCCATTCCCAGTGAGAGTAAAGTTCCAGCACTACCCACCTGATTCCCCTACTAGTTTCTCAATCAGTTTTCCCACTTATACTTCATTTGTATGAGATAATTACTCCTCCTCATCTCAAATTTATAGTTTTATTTTTTAAGAATCACCTCATCATGCTCAGCTTAGTATAAGTCTTTCTCTCAAACTACCCAACTAATGAAAACACTCATAATAATACTGACAATATTTCTCATATGAGAAGTAAACAATTTGTCTTTAATAAATTCCTTATGATTGGTGTTTAATGTTTACCTTATATTTCTCCTGGATGCGGTATATCAAAATTTCTCTTGGATATTTTATATCAAAATTTCCCCTGAATACTGCTGTTTTTGTCACAAATATCTGAACATCTTTTAGTTCATTAAATATCCACTTTTTCCATTCAGCATTATGCTTAATTTTGCTGGGTAAATGCTTGGTTATAATACCAGCTCTTTTGCTCTACAAAATATAGTATTCCAAGATCTACAGTCCTTCAATGTAATAACTGATATATCATATATAATCTTTGTTGTAGCTCCATGATATTTAATTTTTTTCTTGTTGTTTTCAATATTTTCTCCTTAACCTGGGAATTTTGAAATTTCCCTATGATGTTCCTATAAATTTTCTTGCTGAGATCTCTCTCATGTGATATTTGGTGATTTTCCCCCATTTCTACTTTGCCTTCTATAACTTCAGGGGAATTTTCTTTGATAATTTTTAAAATTATATTTTATTAAGATTTTTTTATTGTAATTTTCAGGTAACCCAATTAGTTTCACAAGAGTTCTCTTTAATTTATTCTCCAGATCAATTGTTTTTTAGATGTTTCAAATGTTTCACATTATTTTCTATTCTTTTCATTCTTTTGATTTTCCTTAATTTTATCTTGCTCTCTTAGAATATCATTAACTTTTCATCTAATTCTAGTTTTGAAGGAATTGTTTTCTTCCTTAAGTTTTTTTATTTTCTATTTCAAGTTGATTACCTTTCTTTTTATAATTTTCTTGATTTTCTTGAATTGCTCTTATTTTCTAAATTCTTCCTTGAACTATTTTTGTTTTTAAAATCCTTTTTAAGTTCTTCCAAGAACTCTTTTTATGCATGGAACCACTTGACATTTATCACTGCAAAAAGAAGAGACTCTTTTCTAAGCTCAATTATCTTCTTATGAATAAGAACCCAGATCTTCGTTATTACCATAGTAGGTATCTGTGGTTGAGTTCTTATTCCCTTGCCCAGCTCAGGACATGTCTGACCAGAAGAATTATGCTTAACATCCCTGTAGTGGAAGGTTCTTCAGTCTTCTCCTACTCAGTTGTCACTCCTCTACACTATCCATTAGATGAAAATTTCAAAAGTAGTGACTGCCTCCCAATCTGAACTGCCCCAAGGACTTATTGGTTGTTGATTCTGAAGAGTTGCCCTGGAGGTGTTTGCATTTCATTCAAGCCAAACCACAACCCCTGGCAATCTGGTCTTTCCTGGGCATAGTCTCAAGTTGTTTTAGGAGAACAACTGCTCTATCCTGACTTCTGTTTATTTCTGCTGCTTTACATTCCCTATGGGGCAATGTTCTGTCTTTTTTTGTGAAGGTTATTCAGAGTGTTGAAAGTTTCCTGACCTATTCTGACAACTTCCAAGAATCCTTTGGTCTACTATAATTTTCTTTGTTAAAATTTATTTAGTATTTTATTGTTTTCCAGTTACATGTAAAAACTATTTAAAAATTGTTTTTAAAACTTTGAGTTCAAAATTCTCTCTCTCCCTCCTTCCCCATACTTCTCATTGAAAAGACAAGTAATTCAATAATTTCAGTCATGCAAAACATGTCCGTGTTTTGGACTTTTCCCAAAATGTGAGTGAGTTCAAAAAGAAAAAATACACAAAACTCAAGAAAATGTTTTTAAAAAATAAGCTTCAGTCTATATTCCTGAATTTAGAAACCATCAGTTCTTTCTCTAGAGTTGGATAGCATTTTTCATTATAAGTCTTTCAGAATTGTCTGGTATCAGCTAAGTCATGCACAGTTGATTTTCTTATAATATTGCTGTTACTTTGTACACAGTACATTTCATTTTGAATTAGATCATAAAAATCTTTTCAGATTTTTCTGAGAGTATCCCACTCATCATTTCTTATGGCATAATTTCTTAATTAAGGGACATTCTATTTATTTTCAATTCTTTGCCACCAGGCAAAACCTGCTATAGATATTTTTATGCATATAGATCCTTTTCCTTTTTTTAAAAAAATTTTCTTTTGTGATACAGACTCAGTAATGGTATACTATAGGTCAGAAGTATGCATGACTTTATAGCCCTTTGGGCATAGTTCCAAATTGTTCTATATAATGGTTGAAACATTTCACAAGTTCACCAATGGTGCATTAATGTCTCATTTTCCCTCATATCATCTTTAACATTTGTCATTTTTCTTTTCTAATTATCTAATCTGATTGATAAGAGATTGTATTTAAGTATTGCTTTACTTCACATTTTTCCAATTAGTAGTGAGTTAGAGCATTTTATGACCATAGATAGCTTTGGTTATTTAATACATCTAAAAACTGTTCACAACTTTTGATTGTTTATCAATTGGGGAATGGGTCTTATTTTTATAAATTTAGATCAGTTCTTTATATGTTTGAGAAATGAAGCTATCAGAGAAACTTGCTTTTTATTTTTCACAATTACTATTGCTAATTGTATTTTCCTTTACTACTCTTCTGGTCTGTGTTCTGAGCTGTGAGGAATCACAAACACTCTTTTCTGCCTTGGAATTGTGATGAGGATCTCTGCTCAATTGCATTGAGAGGATCTCTGGTGTGCTAGTGCTTCTCCTCACCTTGGGATTGTCAATAGAACCGCAACCTGAATCCAAGTATGGGGAAAGCAACGGAGTACTTCAGTGCTAACTAGCAAAGAGACTTCTATAATCTCCTTCTGATCAATTGTCCCACTTACTATGAGTTGAGAGCCCTGGGAGCCACTGTTACTGCTGGTGATTCAGTGGCTCCCAAGAGTTGTTTCTGGTTTGTTGGAGCTAGATCTGACAGCATGGCCCAAAATGGATTGTGCTCCACTCTTAACCTGCTGTGACATACCTTTCCTGTTGACCTTCTTTGGCTAAAATTATTTCATCCTCTCCTTTTGTGAATTCTTATGCTCCAGGAATTGTTTATGACATTATTTAAAGATTTTTGGAGGACTTTGAGGTAGTGCTCAGGAGAACCAGAGCCTTTTCTCTGACATCTTGGCTCTGCTCCTCCTTCTCCCAATATAATTTTAAAGTACTCTGGTATGTGAGTAAAGTTTTGAGCCTCCTATACTAAATTATTTATTCTCCTCCATTATTTCATCAAGACTTCTTTTGTCCTTTCTTATTTTTCCTCTAAAACTCTAGTTTCATAAAATAATTTGTTTTGACACTCTTGATTCGTTTATTTTAGAAATTCCAGTAAAGATTGTGACAAATTTATTTGAAGGTGTCCTCTGTTAATGATGTGGAATTATTCTTCTTGTTGCTGCAGAATATGTGGCTGCATATTACTTTATTATTGGTAATTTTTCCATGTAATTCTTTTTGAAGCTTTACTTTCTGGATTGAGATTTTTTTGAAGAAAAGATTACTGATATGTATTGTCTTGGATCTGGGCATTGAATGATTTGTTCTTCAAGAACCTTGGAAATTACTGGCTAAAACTGCTCTGGTGGCTTTGGTAAAATATAGAATGGTCTACCTGTTCCCAGGTCAGGATCTGAACAATATGGTTACAGGCTTCAAGAAGCTAGTGACTATACTGATCTCCCTTTTCTGATCATAGCTCACAGATCCCTTTCCCAGGGAAACTGTTGAGGCCTCCAGGTTTCCCTGTATCACATGGTTCTCTGAGGTTTATGTGCTGGAAGTTTTTCATGAAGATTCATTCTTGGTCTGACTTTTCTGGCTGAAACCCCGACCTAAGTTGGCAACATCCACTTACCATCATGATCATTTCTTGGACCCATGTTATTTTTTTAAAAAATAAAGTTTTACTGGCGTATTTCTTTAAAAGATATCCTATTTATTCTGTTCCTACTCACTTAGTTGTCTAGTATATTTATTTTTCTTCTCTGAATATAATAAGCATTTTTATATCAGAATATAAGTTCCTTGAAGGCATGGGTTGTATTTTTTATCTGAAGTTCATATTTTGAAATGGAGAGAGACCTGACACTATAGTCAGGAAGACCTTAGTTCATATCTGGCCTCAAGACACTGTTAGACTAAGCAATTAAACTTGTTAGGCAAGTTATTTGCCTATTTCCATCAGTTTCCTCATCTGTAAAATAGGGATATTGTGAAGATTAAATAAGATAATATTTGTAAAAAGCACTGATCACAGTAATTGCATTTAAGCACCTACTATTTCAAGCCATTGCAAAAGTATAGTTATGAACGTTTGTGATACAAATCCACAGATGAATAGAAGATATTGGCAGGACTGAATTTTGATCTTGCACTTTTCTTCTGACTCCCATACAAATCATAATAAATACAGACTACATTTTTATATCTTTGTTGTTACTGTTTTTAATATTAGCCACTGTAGGTGACAAGTACTAAACTAGCATCCATGAAGCTTCAAATATTTTATTTAAATATTTAGGAATGATTTTT
Organism: Sarcophilus harrisii; assembly: GCF_902635505.1. NCBI lineage: Eukaryota > Metazoa > Chordata > Mammalia > Dasyuromorphia > Dasyuridae > Sarcophilus > Sarcophilus harrisii. Next base: position 182,941,866 of record NC_045426.1, on the reverse strand, counting down.
GAATTTTAAGCCATAGGTATTTCCTAGAAATGTTAAGCTACTGTGAATAAATTAAAAGGGTTTCATATACATTCAGATAACTGATTTAAATTCCTAAGTTTAATCATTTTCATGGAAGGGATAATATAAAAATAAGGGAAGATCAGATTCACACACTGTCTAAAGAAAGATGATTTTTTAAAGGGATGATATAATAATCAGTCTTTACTTACAGTTTAGACATGAACATGGCTAAGAAATGGCTTACAAACCTTATACATTTAAGTTTCATGGAATTATGAAGAACTAAGCCAGTAAAAAACTAAGATTTTTTTCTTTCTAATTTAAATGATTCTTTAATTTCTCTGTCTTTAAAAAAAATTTACCTCCTTTCACAATTCAGTTAGAATAATCTGCCCAGAGTCATAAAATTACAACAAACACTTTAGGCAATTTCTACAAGAAGAGCATGCCACAAAGGATGCATAAAAAATCATTCATATCTCCAAACATTATCATGACATTTAGATTTCTAAATTACAGGAAGATGAAAGTTGGAATTCCAATGTTTCATATCCCACATAGGAAAGAAGATCAGAGAGAAATTCTTTTCTGAACTATGCAGTTCTCTGGACACAGTTGGCAGATTTTTTCAAGGGCTTGAATCATTCTTCTCTCTCCTTGTGCCTAACTCTTACGTAAGTGGGTTATAGACAAGAAAGGAGACATAAGTAAAATCTATCATGCCAAAAGTGTGGTTCATAAAAAAGGTAGTAAGAGCAGTTAAGTCTGTTAGATGGAGTTAAATCATTGTTTAAAGATGTATTCCATTGATTTTCTGCTTTTCTTCCATTTTTCCTAGTTATTATACCTGTAAATCTATAAAATATGTTCTCCCAATTGTCATCTCCTTATCTAATAATTTTTAATAATGCATTAATATCTAAAATGTATAAACATCCAAAGTTGACAACTACTACCTCTGTCTATAAACTTTTAGGTGAAAAGCTAGAAAGGCCACCTAATTTAACCTTTTCAATTTATAAGCCAGAAAATTAAAAATTGAGAAGATTACGTGCTCAAGGTTTGTTATTTCACATATCACAGGCAAGATCTGCACTCAAGTCCTTTGACTGAGCCAGTTGTCTTTTCACTGCATTACACTCCCTCTCATATTTAGAAGAGAAGAGGAAAAAAGATAAAAATTGGTAAGGGTTTAAACATTTCTTTCACTGAATTGAAAGAAACAAACATTTATTTGTTAAGCACTACCTATATGAAGAATTTTAGAAATGCAAGCTAAAAGCAATGCAATCCATATCCTGAAGGAGGTTTTATCCTTCTAGTGGAATATAGCAAGTGCACAGAAAAGTAAATTTTTAGAAAGGAAAGAACACTAACTATGAATATCAAAGGAAGCTTTATGATAGTGGAATATGAGCTGAGATTTTATAAAAGGGAAGAATTTTGATAGTTTTAAGAGATATTTTTAGGAAGAAGAACAATCTATCCACAGGGAATGTCTTGTATGGTTGCACAGTTATTGCAAATGGATTGATGAGTTTAGAGAAAAGTTTCTAAATGTGTTTAAGACAAAATATACAGAACAGAAAAAAAAAAGAGTAATACTAAGTAAGGCTGAAAGGGTAAGTTGGACTCAGAATACAGAGGATGCTAAATACCAGGCAATAGCCAATAGGGAGCCAATAAATTTTGGCGATTTTTACTTTAAATAGAGAAGTGATACAGTCAAATTAGTGTCTTAGAAATATTTTATCAGGGATGTAAATGATAGATTAGAGACAAGAATGATTGGAAGCTTTATGTAGTGGCTAGAAACTGGAAATTGAATAGATGCCCATCAATTGGAAAATGGCTAAATAAGTTGAGCTATATGAATGTTATGAATATTATTGTTCTGTAAGAAATGAGCAGCAGGATGATTTCAGAAAGGCTTGCAGAGACTTACAAGAACTGATGCTGAGTGAAATGAGCAGGACCAGGAGATCATTATATACTTCAACAATAATACTATATGATGATCAATTCTGATAGACATGAGTCTCTTCAAACTG